>NC_068421.1:76501155-76511155 GCF_023373465.1 Oncorhynchus keta
AGGGCAGTATAGGACCATAGAAATCTAGAGCAGATAAAGCTGTGTTTCAATCTCCTCTGATTTGTTTTGTTTGTTGAAAAAAATATTTCAATGGAACACATAGCTCAGGTATCTGTGGTAGCTACAGGTCAGGGACAGGGTAACCAGGTCTTAAATCAGGTTTGTTCAATGGATGAGTCATTATAGCAGCAAAGCCAGCAGTCATAGTGTTTAGCTGCTCAGTGTTAAACGGCCTGAAGAGCTGCCTTTGATGTGCAGTACAGCAGCTCTGCTCAGAATAGAGCACACAGACACATTCACATTCACACACATGCAGTTGCACACACACACACACACACACACACACACACACACACACACACACACACACACACACACACACACACACACACACACACACACACACACACACACACACACACACACACACACACACACACACACACACACACACGCACACACACACACACACACACACACACAGACAAACATTCACAATAGCAGACAAGCAACCACACTTGTAGGCTACAATTCAAAGTTTACATAGACATACAACAAACGTATTTAAAAAACAACTTATTTTTCGAAAAATAAGTTTAGCCTCTCAAAGCGCTTCAAGATGACATAAGTGAGTGCTACAAGGCGATAGTCATTTAGTCCAGTTACCTTAGCTTTCTTGGGTACAGGAATAATGGTGGACATCTTGAAGCAAGTGAGGACAGCAGACTGGGATAGGGAGAGATTGAATACGTCTGTAAGCACTCCAGCCAGCTGGTCTGAGCATGCTCTGAGGACGCGGCTAGGGATGCCGTCTGTGCCGGCAGCCTTGCGAGGGTTAACACGTTTAAATGTCTTACTTACGTCGGCCACATGCTAGATTACGGACACATCATTTATAGATCGGCAGGTAAGGGTGCTCTCGAGCGGCTTGATGTTCATTACCATTCGGCCATCAGATGTGCCACCAACGCTCCTTATACGACACATCAAGGCACTCTATACTCCTCTGTAAACTGGCCATCTCTGTATACCCGTTGTATACATGTTATTTATAAAATCCTCTTAGGCCTCACTCCCCCCTATCTGAGATAGTTGAAGTTGGAAGCTTAGCCGAATACCTTTAAACTCAGTTTATCAAGAGTCCTGACAGTTAATCAGAGTAAAAATTCCATGTCTTTGGTCAGTTAGGATCATCAATTTATTTTAAGAATGTGAAATGCCAGAATAATAGCAGAGAGAATGATTTATTGTAGCTTTTATTTCTTTCATCACATTCCCAGTGGGTCAGAAGTTTACATACACTCAATTAGTATTTGGTAGCATTGCCTTTAAATTGTTTAACTTGGGTCAAACATTTTGGGTAGCCTTCCACAAGCTTCCCCCATAAGTTGGGTGAATTTTGGCCAATTCCTCCTGACAGAGCTGATGTAACTGAGTCAGGTTTGAAGGCCTCCTTGCTCGCGCACGCTTTTTCAGTTCTGCCCAGAATTTTTTTATAGGGTTGAGGTCAGGGCTTTGTGATGGCCACTCCAATACCTTGACTTCTCTGTCCTTAAGCCATTTTGCTACCACACTGGAAGTATGCTTGGGGTCATTGTCCATTTGGAAAACCCATTTGTGATCAAGCTTTAACTTCCTGACTGATGTCTTGAGATGTTGCTTCAATATGTCCACATAATTGTCCTCCCTCATGATGCCATCTATTTTGTGAAGTGCACCAGTCCCTGCTGCAGCAAAACACCCCCACAACATGATGCAGCCACCCCCGTGCTTCACTGTTGGGATGGTGTTCTTCGGCTTGTAAGCCTCCCCCTTTTTGCTCCAAACATAATGATGGTCATTATGGCTAAACAGTTCTATTTTTTCTTTCATCAGACCAGAGGACATTTCTCCAAGGAGTATGATATTTGTCCCCAATGTGCAGTTGTAAACTGTAATCTGGCGGTTTTGGAGCAGTGGCTTCTTCCTTGCTGAGTGGCCTTTCAGTTTATGTCGATATGGGACTGGATTTACTGTGGATATAGATGCTTTTGTATCCGTTTCCTCCAGCATCTCCACAAGGTCATTTGCTGTTGTTCTGGGATTGATTTGCACTTTTCGTATCAAAGTACATTAATCTCTAGGAGACAGAACACGTCTACTTCCTGATCAGTATTTTTTATTTTTTTTAACCTTTATTTAACGAGCAATTCAGTTAAGAACAAATTCTTATTTTCAATGTGGGTTAACTACCTGTTCAGGGGAAGAACGACAGATTTGTACCTTGTCAGCTCGGGGATTTAAACTTGCAACCTTCCGGTTACTAGTCCAGCGCTCGAACCACTAGGCTAGCCTGACGGCTGCGTGGTCACATGGTGTTTATACTTGTGTACTATTGTTGGTACAGATGAACGCGGTACCTTCAGGCATTTGGAAATTGCACCCAAGTTGCTCCCAAAGACTTGTGGAGGTCTACAATTTTTTTTCTGAGGTCTTGGCTGATTTCTTTTGATTTTCCCATGACGTCAAGCAAAGAGGCACTGAGTTTGAAGGTAGGCCTTGAAATACATCCACAGGTACACCTCCAATTGACTCTAATGATATCAATTAGTCTATCAGAAGCTTCTAAAGCTATGACATAATTTTCTGGAATTTTCCAAGCTTTTTAAAGGCACAGTCAACTTAGTGTATGTGAACTTCTGACCCACTGGAATTGTGATACAGTGAATTATAAGTGAAATCATCTGTCTGTAAACAATTGTTGGAAAAATGACTTGTGTCATGCACACAATAAATGTCCTAACCGATTTGCCAAAACTATAGTTTGTTAACAAGAAATGTGTGGATTGGTTGAAAAACGGGTTTTAATGACTCCAACCTAAGTGTAAGTAAATGTCTGACTTCAACTATATCTATTGCAGCCCTCATCCTCCACATACAACAGCTGTTCTGCCAGTCACATTCTGTTAAAGGTCCCCAAAGCACACACATCCCTGGGTCGCTCCTCTTTTCAGTTCGCTGCAGGTAGCGACTGGAATGAGCTGCAACAAACACTCAAACTGGAAAGTTTTATCTCCATCTCTTCATTCAAAGACCCAATCATGAACACTCTTACTGACAGTTGTGGCTTTTTTGTGTGATTGTTGTGTGAGTGTATTGTTGTTTCTACCTTCTTGCCCTTTGTGCTGTTGTCTGGGCCCAATAATGTTTGTGCCATGTTTTGTGCTGCTACCATGTTGTTTTGCTACCATGTTGTTGTTATGTTGTGTTGCCATGTCTTGAAGCCTTGCTATGTTGTTGTCCTAGATCTCTCTTTATGTAGTGTAGTGTTGTCTCTCTTGTTGTGATGTGTGTTTTGTCCTATATTGATATTGTATTCATTTTTATATTTAATTCCAGGCCCGTCCCCGCAGGAGACCTTTTGGTAGGCTGTCATTGTAAATAACAATTTGTTCTTAACTGACTTGCCTAGTTAAATAAGGGTTATATATATATATTTAAATATATCAATAATTATACAAAAACACAAATTAAACACACACACACACACACACACACACAAACGGCGATAAAACATACACAGACACATGCCTTTTGGGTCCATGCCACTCCAGTTCACACCAATTAAAAAGCCTGGAATGGTTTTATTTAACACACATTAACAGATATTTCACGCGTCAGAGAGTGAGCATCTGCCAAGCATATACCAGGCACTGTACTGTGCTGCACCTGGTGCTCACACACACATACACGCATGCACGCGCACACACGTCACACGCAAAGTTATTTATACCACTTAGCATGTGTGTGGGAGAGAGAAAGAGACAAAGAGGAAGAAAGAGAAAGAAAGAAAGAGGAAGAGAGCGAGATAAAGAGAGAGAAGAGTGAGAGATAGAGGACACAATCTGAAACAAAAAACTCACTTGCACACATCAGCCCTCTCTCCTGCAGGCGGAGTCAGGAGTTTGGCGAAGACAAAGAGAACTCACTCAGCCCCTCCCTCCTGGGCCGGAGTGGGTAGAGCAGCAGTGTGTGTGTGGTGTGTGTTCCAGGCAGGCTTGACCCAACAAAAATGTTTATATCGGGGAAAAAACCATGCAAACACATACACACGGACAGAGCCCTGCTTTGCGGGCAGCAGCAGGTGGGGTCTTAGTGAGGATTAGACTGAAGCTCAGGGCTGATTGTTTTTCTTTGTTTTATCCAGCCAACAGACAGAGCCGTTAGAGCCAGTCAGAAACCAGAGCTGCACGTCTTCTCCATTAGTTTGGCAGCAACTGACTATGGATCACCTCATTCGTCCCTGTCTTACTGTCTTATCTCTGGCTTCACTAATGAGGCACAGCAGAGCCAGAATGGCTGCTGCAGAATGTGTGAATGTGCGTAGTGGTGGAACCTGCCATTTCACACGGTTCTCCATAGAGCCGTATGGCACAAAGGTTTCGTATAATAGTCAAAAAAGCTGCATTTATTGCAGATGGGAATTCTGCCAAGCGAGTTTCTTTGGGTGCATGTTGATCAGGATTAATCTGATACATTTAGTGCTGAGCAGCAACAAAAGCTTGCACATAACCCGTACTGGACAAAATGGTGTGTGTTTTTCAAAATGGTGTGTGTTTTTCAGAGGTTTTGTCGACACAGAGTGTCGACAAAAGGAAATTAGGTCAGAAATAGGGAAGTAAGACTGGAAATAGATTTGTGTGTATGTAGGTGTGTATGTAGGTGTGTGTATGTGTGTGTTGAATGTGCATGACTGTGTGTTGAATGTGCATGACTGAGCTTGTGTGTGTGTGTGTGTGTGTGTGTGTGTGTGTGTGTGTGTGTGTGTGTGTGTGTGTGTGTGTGTGTGTGTGTGTGTGTGTGTGTGTGTGTGTGTGTGTGTGTGTGTGTGTGTGTGTGTGTGTGTGTGTGTGTGCGTGAGACAGAATGAATTACATTCTCTAAAGCATAATGAAGTTTGTAGACAGTCTGCACGGCAATTGTTTCCACAGTGAATCTACAGATGACCCTGCTTCTCAATTTGACCCTGCTTCTCAAAGCAGGAAAATAACCCTGCAGCAACAGGGAATGTGAATTATTATATGGATTGTAATTAATAGATCTTTTTATAGGGGTTGATACATTTCATGTTAGGGAAAATCAAGTCTGACATTTCTAATAGGACATTACAAAGTTTAGATGCCTTTTTAAACCTTGAAACCTTTTAAACCTTTTTAAACCTTTTAAACCTTGAATACACAAACATTTTCTGCGATAACAGAGTGATCAAGTTAAGATTATACAACATGGTTGCCTACAAATATGCTATCTGTTCAAAAACAGCCTGTGCACTGTTCTCATCCACAAACACAGATTTAATTTGACATTTTAATGATCTGTCCCCAAACAGAGATGAAAAGACAACAACAAGAGAGATCCACAAACAGGATGAATTACTGTTAAATCTTAGTGAACAATTTCCTATTTCCCATAAAGCACCTCACATTCTGACCTCAGATATTGCAGTGTGTGTGTGTGTGTGTGTGTGTGTGTGTGTGTGTGTGTGTGTGTGTGTGTGTGTGTGTGTGTGTGTGTGTGTGTGTGTGTGTACACGTGTGTGTGACTGTGTGTTTCATCCAGGTGTCATGATGTTGGCCTGGGGGTAGGTTTATGACAGTCATAAATACCTCTTCCCCCCTTTTTCCTCTCTCTACCCTACTGATGTTACATTTGCAAAACCCTTGGTTAACATAGAGATTCTGGGAACATCAGAAGGTGGGGGGAAATTAACTATATTCTGGTACTCCGACCAATATGCGGTGGTACTTAATGAATATGATGTCAGTTCGGTTGTCATCTGAGACATTCTCATCAATGATAAGATGACATAAACTCTACAGTGGAAAGTCTCCACATCAGAGTTATCGGATTCACATGGAATTTAAATGTTTGAATATGAAATGATTCGTGATGGGATGAAATGTGATTTTAGTTTCTAAGATAGGGCTCTGCTCAATCAGTGGCCCGCCCCCGTGAAGGGACATGGGCTATAAAACTTTTCAAACACACCCTCCTCTCCCTTCCTATATAAGCCCTTGACGACAATATAACCTCCTGTTCCGAGGATGTGGGGACGACGGTCCAATGTCAGAATGGTTCAGATAATAACTACAGAATGAAGCCAACATCAGCGTGAGCTTTGGTTGCGAATGGTATGAACTTTGAACTCTTATTCACTACAGAAGTGATACCTCCTAGCAGTTGAGTTAGCAACAGCCGCTGCAAACGAGGGTTAGGAAGGAACAGACAGAGTATCCCGTCTATCACACAACAACGTTACTACAACGTATCCAATTAACAACCAGAGACATTCTTCAAAGGACAAAGGACTCTGTTGGACAACACGGCCTTCCATCTACCACCAACCTACCGAAGCGCAGCTCAGAGTAAATATTTACTGCATAAGATACTGTATTTATGATAGGACATTTTCCTTTATGACGTAATTTGTAATCAAGTTATGATTTAATTATGTGTACATGTAATTCTGTGTGATTAGTTCGGTATTTAGTAAATAAATAATTAAACCCAATTTTGTATTGCTGATTCATCTTGTTAGCCAGGGTTTGTGCAGATAACCAAGAATTTACAACTTTCAGATGAGACTGAATTAAGATAACGATTAATATTGACTGCTATTGATGTAAAATATTACTAGGTCTTTAAGAGTTTATTTGGAAGATAACAGCACTATAAACATTATTTTGTGGTGCCCCGACTGTCTAGTTAATTACAGTTACATGATTAGCTCAATCAGGTAATATTAATTACAGATACATTATTTTAAGGAATAGCATGTCATATCACTTAATCCGGCATAGCCAAAGACACTACACATGTATTGATCATTGTAATCACTTATAGATCCTGTATATAAATGAATGATGGGTTTGTATAACAACTATTTAATGTGTGTGTGTGTGTGTGTGTGTGTGTGTGTGTGTGTGTGTGTGTGTGTGTGTGTGTGTGTGTGTGTGTGTGTGTGTGTGTGTGTGTGTGTGTGTGTGTACATGTGTGTGTACTTGTGTGTGTGTGACAGCTGGGGGTCAGTGGATGACAGATGAGAGAGCGTGAGCTCAGTGTCTCTAAGGACAAAGAGGACAGTCAACTTCCCCTCCCTCCCTCTCTCCCTCCCTCCCTCCAGTCAGAATGACTTACACAGCCCAAGTCACTATTCCCTGCCTCATAAACTCCACATTAACAAAACATGTCCAATTCAACTCCCACATACTACACTCTAAATGCTCCAACAACTTCCACTCAGAAAACTAGCTACAGTAGCAAAGCCATCACCAACTTACTTCATGTGTTTGTTGTTAAAAAGACCTCAGTCAGTCATCGCTGTCCCCTGCCACTGCCTGTGCCAAGAACACATAGACAGCATCCCAAATGGCACCCTCTTCACGATTTAGTGCATTGATTTTAGCCAGGGACTGAGAGGAGCTGGTTGCTTAGTGCTACTTTGAAATGTGATGCCTTTCTCTGGTCCAGGGGGTGGGGCTGGGCATTTAGGGGGACGGGCCATGGCTCCATCATTCACTACCAGCTCCTCTGACACCACAGCACCATGGAAACCATGTCAAATCAATTGGCCACGCCCTGAAAAGCCAATATGGTGACGATAAACATGCCGTTAGGGAGTAGAGACCCATCACACATGCACGTGCACAAAGACTGTAACCACACACACAAACGCATGCACACACACACACCGAGCGCCTCGACCTGAGCTACTGTTGAATTTTTTAGATAATGATTTTTAAACTCATTGGGAAGGGCTTGTAAGCAAGTAAAGTCTACACCTGCCGCATGTGGCAAATAACCTGTAGTTTCCACCCAGCAGCATTACCATGTGAAGAAGCTGAAGAGGAGTCCTGATAAATACATACACCCACAGCTACACACAGCAGATACATCACAGTCAATAGAATAGAATAGCAGGGGATCCACTCAACAGCTAGCCTCTTCCAGTCCCTCTATGCACTAGTAATGGTAGGGCCATTAACACTGTTCAAGGCCTAGCCATTTAAACATATATACTGCATTATCACTGCCTACTCATTTACATATTCAGTGTCATAACAACCATCCAACAACCATTTTTGTGTGTGTGTGTGTGTGTGTGTGTGTGTGTGTGTGTGTGTGTGTGTGTGTGTGTGTGTGTGTGTGTGTGTGTGTGTGTGTGTGTGTGTGTGTGTGTGTGTGTGTGTGTGTGTGTGTGTACGAGTGAGTGAGTGTGAGTGTGAGTGTCTTGACACTGGCTAACATATCAGACAATGTGGGACTTTGTCTGTATCCCAAATGGCACCCTATGCCATATGGGACTCATCCATACATTAAGTAAGTATGGATTATAGTGGGTTTATGGAAGAGCAGCCAGACAATAAAGAAGCACTAGGCATGTGGATCATCAGGCATGTTGTTGTGACTAATGCAGTTTTGACCTTTTCATGTGTGAGTTCCAAATATCTCGAATGGTCGCCCCCAGCATGAGTTTTCTAATGCGCATGATGTCAAAATGCACTCACTGGGCCTCCTGAGTGGTTCAGCGGTCTAAGGCACTGCATCACAGTGCTTGAGGCGTCACTACAGTCCCGGGTTCGGTCCCAGACTGTGTCACAACCGGCCATGACCGGGAGTCCCATAGGGTGGTGCACAACACCCACCCGTAGCACGCGCTCCAGCAGGTAGAGTTCACTGGTCATCCCCAAAGCAGCTTACTGTACAAATAGCACATCCAACTACCTCATCCCCATATTGTTATTTATCCTTTTCCTCTTTTGCACCCCAGTATCTCTATTTTCTACTTGCACATCATCATCTGCATATCTATCATTCCAGTGTTAATGCTAAATTGTAATTATTTTGCCTCTATGGCCTATTTATTGGCTTACCTCCGTAATCTTCTACATTTGCTCACACTGTACATATATTTTTCTATTGTGTTACTGACTGTACGTTTGTTTATGTGTAACTCTGTGTTGTTGTTTTTGTCGCACTGCTTTGCTTTATCGTGGCCAGGTCGTAGTTGTAAATGAGAACTTGTTCTCAACTGGCCTACCTGGTTCAATTAAGGAAATAAAATTAAATGTAAAAAATTGGCCCAGTGTTGTCCGGGTTAGGTTTGGCTGATCGCGCTCTAGCGACTCCTTGTGGCGGGCTGGGCACATGCAGGCTGACTTCGGTCGTGAGTTGAACGGTGTTTCCTCCGACACATTGGTGCGGCTGGTTTCCGGAATAAGCGGGAGGGTGTTAAGAAGCGCGGCTTGGCGAGTCATGTTTAAGAGGACGCATTACTCGACCTTCGCCTTTCACGACCCCGTTGGGGAGTTGCAGCGATGAGACAAGATCGCAATTGGATATCACAAAATTTAGGAGAAAAAGGGGATAAAATACAAAAATAAAAAAGAATGCACTCACTGTTCCAAAATGTGATTGTTACGCAACAGGACAGTTAACCCACGATGCCCTCAAACTGAGGCACGCTGCCTGCTAATTATCTATAGGCTGTTACAACCAGTCCATTTCAAATCATTTTCCAGTAAGTTGTGTTTTCTAACAATAGTTTGAATTGAGGTGTGTTCCGCCTCCACACTAATTCACATTTCACTGTTGACGACAATTTACATTTGAGCCATTACTGAGCCGGACAAAATTCTCTCTTCAATGAGAGCCCAGTGTTTCCCCAGATTAAGTATGCAGACATTTGCACATTCTCCAGTCAGTACAGAACTTCAGAACTTGCATGAACTTTTCCCCCCATGGCACATTTTCCAGCTGGCACCTGCATTGCCTTCATTGTTGTTTTCCTTACATGTTTGTTGACATCATACAATGCATTCCAGTTGTCACTTAAATGTCTGTCAGACCAAAGATGTTATAACAAAATGAGGTGAAGGGATGGTTAACTTGTCTTTCATGCAAACCTCCGGATGGAAGTGAATGATGGTAGACAACACACCCCCTTCAACATGCATACTGC
>NC_068421.1:76516155-76551155 GCF_023373465.1 Oncorhynchus keta
GCACTTTGAAGATGTTAGAATAAATGTCCACATTTACTTTTCCTCACAAACAAGATGAGTAAAAAACAACTAAATCACTAGATTATGCATTGGCAGCTCCTGAGTTTCAAGTTTGGGGAAGCTAATTGTCACCATAAAAAGGCACCTTAGGGCCTCCTGGGTGGTGAAGTGGTCTTGCAGGCATTGCATCGCAGTGCTTGCTGTGCCACCAGAGACTGTGTTCAAGCCCAGGCTTACTGTTGTTTGCTAAATTAAGTTGAGGATTGTATAGCTCAAAGACAGATTTGAGACTTGTCATTGTCTTCTCTTTACAGCAATAGCTATTTGCCTTCCAAACTATGTTTTCCTGCAATTTAATTTAGAAATATTGCGATATTCCTGGCTGGGCCTCTTTTCACTGACAGTAACAGCTCAATAATCATCTATTTTGTATTTGTCGTGCACGCTGCCCAAATAGTTTCTGGTGCCTTTCCTTCAGACTGTAGGCAATGTGATTTCAAACAATACACTAATTGTTTTTTTAAGGCTAGGGGAAGCTAATTATCCTCTGTGGCCAAATCATGCTTTTACTAGCCTAATTTGAATATTTGTCTTTATTTATGTCAGCTAATTAGGCTATATAATTCACTTAGGGAAATCCTCCCCTAGTTTTATGGATGTGCCGCGTAAGAGCCTACAGTATGTCAATATATTATCCCCCATAGTAAAAAAGTATACATATTCTATTGTTCAGCTTGTTGAGAAAGAAATACGATAGATCCCAAATACAACCACTAGGCCTAGGCTACATTAAAATAAAGTTAAAAAGCAAAGAGTCTGATGCAACAGATCAGAACGTTTAGCTTAAAATGTTGAGAAACTATTATTTCTTCACATTATAAGTGCAGCAATGTGCACAAGACAGCAGCTGCACTCAATCATAATATAGTGGCATATCCATTTGTATCTGTCTATCCACTACACTCTCAGTTTTCATCTGTTAAAAGTACTACAATATATCTGCATATTAACATGTTGTTAATGGTAGGAACTAAGAAGCAAAGGAGAGGAAAGGAGAGGGTTTAACGCACATCCACATTATTCACATGAGCTGAAGACTTTGAGAGCAGCGAGCGCACATTCCCTTTTCTTTTTCCAACTCTCCCTACCTCTCTCTCAAACACACACACACACTTCAGAGGGTCCATCACACACATTATGAGTTCAAATAAGGATTAGGATAGATAAATTAATACTCTAAACATGTGGACAGTCAGACAGACAGGCAGCAGCACAACTATAACTGCACTGGACGGCTGAGGGAAGGCTTTCAAAATGCTCAAATCAACTGATGATTAACGCACACCAGTGCAAAGGCACACATGCGACACACAAACAGACAAATAGGGAGGTAGAGAGGAAAGGAAGGAAAAACAGGAAGAGAGATAAAATAGAGAGGAGTAGAAAAGAAGTACACACACAAACAGAGGCATGCAGGGTAATCCTCACTCCCCCTCACTGGCAATCCTTACATATTTGTAGAGGTATGCATGGCACGGCCTGGTGTTTCTCCTTCAGTCAAACACACAGACATATAATCAGAACCAGACTCAGTCAGAAGGCTAATTAAAAAAATATATAATTTTACCTTTATTTAACCAGGCAAGTCAGTTAAGAACAGATTCTTATTTTCAATGACAGCCTGGGAACAGTGGGTTAACTGCCTGTTCAGGGGCAGAACGACAGATTTGTACCTTGTCAGCTCGGGGGTTTGAACTCGCAACCTTCCGGTTACTAGTCCAACGCTCTAACCACTAGGCTACGCTGCCGCCCCTAAACCCTTTACGCACGCACGCACGCACGCACGCACGCACACGCACACACACACACACACACACACACACACACACACACAACACAAACTCTGAACTGTATATGGCTCTGCTCTGTGATAGCTCTGCGGTCACTAACCGTCTCCTGCACTCACATCACCTCTCACTGACCGTGAAAAGACCACTGTGACCTTCCTGATACTCCAGCGCAGTCCAACTGCTGTGATCATACCTCAAAACAGAAACCGCCCAGAGCAGAGAGAGAGAGAGCATGAAACAGTCTCAGGGGAAAACATAGAGAAAGTATGAAGGGATGAAGAAGAAGAGAGAGGGGTGCTTTATGTTAACGGCTGCTGTCTACTATTAAGCAGTCTCAAAGGAAAACATAGAAAGTGGAGAGAAAGTATGGAGGGATGAAGTAGAAAACAGGGGGGTGTTTTAGGTCTACTAATCAGACATGTGGAGTGATTTTGTTTGACAGAAGTCCCTCCTCTTTTAGGTAGTTCCCCTGAAGACCTGCACTAGCGCTTCCTTCTACCCACGCCAACATGTGTCACACACTCCCATACTGTACCCCAGATACATTAAACAGAGAGGGGGTGGAGGGAGGTAAGAGAGAAACAAAGAAAGGGAATGGAGAGAGAGAGAGAGAGAGAGAGAGAGAGAGAGAGAGAGAGAGAGAGAGAGAGAGAGAGAGAGAGAGAGAGAGAGAGAGAGAGAGAGAGAGAGAGAGAGAGAAACAGATAAGGAGGGAGAGAGAAAAATGGCGAGAGAGAGAGAGAGAGAGACAGGGAGCGAGAGAGACAGGGAGCGAGAGAGACAGGGAGCGAGAGAGACAGGGAGCGAGAGAGAGAGATCTAATCAAATTTGACACATTGGAAATAGAGAGTACACAGTGGCAGAATACCTGACCACTGTGACTGACCAAAACTTAAGGAATGATTTGACTATGTACAGATTCAGTAAGCATAGCCTTGCTATTGAAAAAGGCCGCCGTAGGCAGACCGGGTTCTCAAGAGAAGACAGACTATGTGCACACTGCCCACAAAATGAGGTGGAAACTGAACTGCACTTCCTAATCTCCTGCCAAATGTATGACCATATTAGAGACACATATTTCCCTCAGATTACACAGACCCACAAGGAATTCAAAAACAAATCTAATTTGGATAAAGTCCCATATCTATTGTGGGAATACCAGTCTGCAATCACAGCAGCAAGATGTTTCCACAAGAAAAGGGCAACCAGCGAAGACCAAACACCGTTATTTATGTTTATTTATTTTACCTTTTGTACTTTAACTATTTGCACATCATTACAATGCTGTATATAGACATAATATGACACTTCAAATGTATTTATTATTTTGGAACTTTTATGAGTGTAATGTTTACTGTTAATTTTTTACTGTTCGTTTAACTTTTGTTTATTATCTATTTCACTTGCTTTGGCAATGTAAACACATGTTTCCCATGCAAATAAAGCCCTTAATTTGAATTGAAATGAGAGAGAGAGAGAGAAACAGAGAAATAGGAAGATTGGAGAGGAAGAGAGAAAGATGAAGATTAGAGAGGAAGAGAGAGAATGAAAGAGATAGAGCTCTCTGTCTCCAGTTCCCAAAATATGCAGCAGACAGAGACAGTGATGTATGGGGCAGACAGAGACAGTGATGTATGGGGTTGGGTGTAACTGGGACAGTCCCCCACACAGAGAAAAGAGGGAGAGCAGAGAGAATAAACAGAGAACAGAGAGGAGGGAGATAGTGTGGTCAGGCATGAATAAAATCTGTCTTCTGCTCCCAAGAGTTAGTGCAGTTGTGTGTGGAATTTCCATGTGTGAATGAATGGAAATTATACCATTGCACAAAACACTGACTAGTGACCACTATATGACCGTAATACAACCCCTCACTCTATTTTTCTCTCTCTCTCTCTCCCTCCCTCCCTCCGTCTGTCTGTCTGTCTGTCTGTCTGTCTGTCTGTCTGTCTGTCTGTCTGTCTGTCTGTCTGTCTGTCTGTCTGTCTGTCTGTCTGTCTGTCTGTCTGTCTGTCTGTCTGTCTGTCTGTCTGTCTGTCTTTCTTTCTCACAGACACTCTTTCCATCACCAGGAAGGATGAGCAGGGTTTGAGTCAACCAGCCTTCACTCCACTCCCCTAGTCTCTGTCAGCAGGGTGGTCAGGTGAATCATTGACCATAAATACACAGACACAGGGACAGTCATGACCACACATCAAACAGTCAGTTCCACAATATCTATTAAAAACAGCCCCAAAACTGCCATGTCTATTTCTAAAGATTGCTGACGTCAACTTCCCCATACAGTGGGGTGAATCAGAAAAGGTCTGCATTGACCGGAGAGTGACCACTGGCTGACCACCATGTCCAAACAAACAAGCTGAGCCAACAGGTGAGCCAATCGCCCATAACCTAGACAGACAGCTCAATCAGCCAATCAGCTAATGCTTAGGTCAGGGTGAGAATAAGAGTCCAGTCTATGAGGCAGCGGTGATCATCATGGTTCAGCAAAATAGAGATATAACTTATTCACCAGCAAGGAATGCAAGAAACAACAACCACAGAGAAGAACAGGAAGACATGGATACAAAGACCTTAGGATGTGGCCCATATGTGGAGCGTCTATGAACTTTCCCCCACCCTATCCCCGATGCACATCCCTCTCCTTACATCTTTTTAGTCTATCTCTCCATCTCCTAATCCCTCTATTTCTCCCTCACCTAAACTCTACAGCATCCGAGCCCCTCTCTCCTCCCCTAAACCCTTTCGTTGCTCTGCCCCTCATCCTAGCCCCTCTCCTCTCCTCCCCTAAACCCTTTCATTGCTCCGCCCCTCATCCTAGCCCCTCTCCTCTCCTCCCCTAAACCCTTTCATTGCTCCACCCCTCATCCTAGCCCCTCTCTCCTCCCCTAAACCCTTTCATTGCTCCACCCCTCATCCTAGCCCCTCTCTCCTCCCCTAAACCCTTTCATTGCTCCACCCCTCATCCTAGCCCCTCTCCTCTCCTCCCCTAAACCCTTTCATTGCTCCACCCCTCATCCTAGCCCCTCTCCTCTCCTCCCCTAAAACCTTTCATTGCTCTGCCCCTCATCCTAGTCCCTCTCCTCTCCTCCCCTAAACCCTTTCATTGCTCCATCCCTCATCCTAGCCCCTCTCCTCTCCTCCCCTAAACCATTTCATTGCTCCACCCCTCATCCTAGCCCCTCTCCTCTCCTCCCCTAAACCCTTTCATTGCTCTGCCCCTCATCCTAGCCCCTCTCCTCTCCTCTCCTCCCCTAAACCCTTTCATTGCTCCGCCCCTCATCCTAGCCCCTCTCCTCTCCTCCCCTAAACCCTTTCATTGCTCCACCCCTCATCCTAGCCCCTCTCCTCTCCTCCCCTAAACCCTTTCATTGCTCCACCCCTCATCCTAGCCCCTCTCTCCTCCCCTAAACCCTTTCATTGCTCCACCCCTCATCCTAGCCCCTCTCCTCTCCTCCCCTAAACCCTTTCATTGCTCCACCCCTCAGCCTAGCCCCTCTCCTCCCCTAAACCCTTTCATTGCTCCGCCCCTCATCCTAGCCCCTCTCCTCTCCTCCCCTAAACCCTTTCATCCCCACTCCGTATGATTTAAATTATGTCTCCTCTCCATCCCGTCATTAATAATTGACTATCTTCCTCCTGCTCCAATTAAATAATTAACTAAGCCTCCAGCTGTCTGTACCCCAGGGCAGTCTGTCTGTGACCCTCTATCTGTCTGTTGGTCTCTGTCACTCCCTCTGCGTGTGAGTGAAATTCTTTCCCATATTTTGGACTGGTGTGTGTGTGTGTGTGTGTGTGTGTGTGTGTGTGTGTGTGTGTGTGTGTGTGTGTGTGTGTGTGTGTGTGTGTGTGTGTGTGTGTGTGTGTGTGTGTGTGTGTGTGTGTGTGTGTGTGTGTGTGTGTGTGTGTGTTGATACGGTTTCAAAGCTACCGTAAGTTACCAAAACATTCAGTCATTTTAGCAATTAACTGAAAATCTTTGGCAATATATCATAACTTTGGTAATTTAAACTTGAATAACTTGTTGAAAATGTATTCATATATAGTATTCCTTTTTTATATCTGTGTCCGTATTGTCCATGAGTTTCTAGTAGACATACCATGGTTAAAGAGAAAATAGCGTAGTTAATGACAAAAGCATAAAATCATCAATGGAATGATTTAACTCAACTCTCCCAACTACTGACTTTTCTTCACAACTGCCACCAGATCCAAGCCATAACATTAACAACAAATACATATTGACATTGTCAAAGAAATAAACACCAATGTTATTCACTAAGTTGGCGGTTTATATTTAGGATAATATTTTACAGCTTTTTCATTCTATTTTTTATTTTTATAATTGTATTTAATTATTTGATATATTTGACATGTGATAAGTCCACACAGAGGGCCAGGGCTAATTACAGACACCTGTGATAATTTGAAGTACCTAAAAGGGTCACTAGATGTCTTGTGAAAGATTACATAAAATCCATGAAAGATAACAAAATTCTTGCAGTTTACTGGTAAGTTTGAAGTGATATACCCCCCCTTTGCAACCCTATGTGTACAACACCTAATGGCTAATGTCCTGATACAAAGAACAGAGGAAGTGAATCAGCAGGACAATCAAAATATCATTACATCGTAACACACACACATATACACACAAACACACATGCACACACACAAATCCACACACACTCACTCACTAAATCCAGTCAGACTGTGGTATGTCATGCTCTGGTGTGAAATTCTTATTGGAGCGATGGGGAAGGGGGATGCTCTCTGTCTCTCTCTCTCTCTCTCTCCCTCACTCAGACCCCCTCTGTCTCTCAATTCAATTTCAATTTAAGGGCTTTATTGGCATGGGAAACATGTTTACATTGACAAAGCAAGTGAAATAGATAATAAACAAAAGTGAACTAAAAAAATATATTTTTGACTCTCTCTCTCCCTCTCAAGCTCCCTATCCCTCCCTCCCTCCCTCACTTCCTACCTCCCTCCCTCTCCCGCACTCTTTGTGTTTACCATAGCTTCCTGTTAGATCACTACCTTGCAAGAGTTTGACAGCTTCACAGGAGCCAATGAAATGTAAATAAAACAAAGAGTCAACAGACTAGAGACTAGAAAAGGACATCTAGCACAATAAACTGTGAATTAACCATCTTGAAAACACAGATTCACAGCTAGGTCTGCCTCGGTATGCATCTGGCACTATCAACCACACAGCTTAGTAACACTCATTCACACACACGCACCCCGAGTGGATCACAGACAGAGGTCATTGATCAGAGGATGGATATAGGCTGGCCAGATCAATCTCATTGATCACACACTGTTTCATCAGCATGTGGAGTGTGTGTGTGGGGAAACACCCACTGTCAGTGTTTGTGTGTGTGGGTCAATGAGTGTGTGTGGGGAAACACCCACTGTGTGTGAGACGAGGTAGACGGTTTCAGCCCCTCCCCCACTCTGCCCCCAACCCCCACACTGTCTCCCTGACACTCACATAATCTTCCCCCTCCCTCAGTGTTCATAAGGAAAAACTCCTCCATACTGTTGTGCAGACTCTACCCACTGACTGAGTGTGTGTGTGCATTCGACATGTGTATCTGTGTGTGCTTATGTGCTCACACAGACAGGTGTTTGTGTGTGTGACGTACCGGTGAGGAGTGCTTGTCCCTCTCTCAGCTCCTCGTCCACGGCAATACTGTACTCCTCCTGGGAGAACCCTTGTGTGCACGGCAACGACCTCTGCCTCCGTGGCAACGACCCCACGGCCCCTCCGCCATGCACAGAAACCTGGAAAACAGAGAATTAGAACAGAAGGGTGTGATCTACAATTATCAATATAATCCTAGAGGGGTTACACATACTTTCAAATGTACGCACTAACTGCAATATAATCCTAGAGGGGTTACACATACTTTCAAATGTACGCACTCACTGCAATATAATCCTAGAGGGGTTACACGTACTTTCAAATGTACGCACTCACTGCAATATAATCCTAGAGGGGTTACACGTACTTTCAGATGTACGCACTCACTGCAATATAATCCTAGAGGGGTTACATGTACTTTCAAATGTACGCACTAACTGCAATATAATCCTAGAGGGGTTACACGTACTTTCAAATATACGCACTCACTGCAATATAATCCTAGAGGGGTTACACGTACTTTCAAATGTACGCACTAACTGCAATATAATCCTAGAGGGGTTACATGTACTTTCAAATGTACGCACTAACTGCAATATAATCCTAGAGGGGTTACACGTACTTTCAAATGTACGCACTCACTGCAATATAATCCTAGAGGGGTTACACGTACTTTCAAATGTACGCACTAACTTCAATATAATCCTAGAGGGGTTACACGTACTTTGAAATGTACGCACTCACTGCAATATAATCCTACAGGGGTTACATGTACTTTCAAATGTACGCACTCACTGCAATATAATCCTAGAGGGGTTACACGTACTTTCAAATGTACGCACTCACTGCAATATAATCCTAGAGGGGTTACACATACTTTCAAATGTACGCACTAACTGCAATATAATCCTAGAGGGGTTACACGTACTTTCAAATGTACGCACTCACTGCAATATAATCCTAGAGGGGTTACACGTACTTTCAAATGTACGCACTCACTGCAATATAATCCTAGAGGGGTTACACATACTTTCAAATGTACGCACTCACTGCAATATAATCCTAGAGGGGTTACACATACTTTCAAATGTACGCACTAACTGCAATATAATCCTAGAGGGGTTACACGTACTTTCAAATGTACGCACTCACTGCAATATAATCCTAGAGGGGTTACACGTACTTTCAAATGTACGCACTCACTGCAATATAATCCTAGAGGGGTTACACGTACTTTCAGATGTACGCACTCACTGCAATATAATCCTAGAGGGGTTACATGTACTTTCAAATGTACGCACTAACTGCAATATAATCCTAGAGGGGTTACACATACTTTCAAATATACGCACTCACTGCAATATAATCCTAGAGGGGTTACACGTACTTTCAAATGTACGCACTAACTGCAATATAATCCTAGAGGGGTTACACATACTTTCAAATGTACGCACTAACTGCAATATAATCCTAGAGGGGTTACACGTACTTTCAAATGTACGCACTAACTGCAATATAATCCTAGAGGGGTTACACGTACTTTCAAATGTACGCACTCACTGCAATATAAACGGCTTTGGAAAAAGTGTCTGCTGAGTAGATTATATTGATAGAGGTAACAACAATGTAATAACCACTAAGAAATATCATGACAGGCAAGAGAAGAGACATTAACCAGCTCCAAATGCAATATAATATAGACTGCAAAAAAGAGACATATTCTAAATGTAATATAACAACATGTAGGACTATATCTGTGTCAAATAAGAGCAACAATGATGGCACATTAGGAGGGGACCTGCTCAGTGGCAGCGACAGAAGGCCACCTCTCTATGCTCCCCTCCCTGCCCCCTACCTGATCCCCTCCCCCTCACAGAGCAGCACAATGGCATGTGTCACTCAGGCAGGTGATTAGAGTAATAAGGGTAAGGGTTAGCGGGTAGTATGATTAGCCTGTCGACATCCCAAATGGCACCCTATTCCTTATAGTGCTCTACTTTTGACCAGGGTGCCAATTGGGATCCAGACCCTGCTACTACAGAACTTCAGAAAGTAAACACACCCTCAACCTTCACCCTCGTGGTGATCACAGATCTGACATGGCTATATACAGGTGAAAGCTATGTATTAGAACCTATTGCTTTCACCTATAAGATGCTTTTCAGTTCAGTCATTAGTTCAGGGGAGATATGAAGGAATAGGGTATTTCAGAAGTATTAAGGCATCGGTGTGAGAGCACAGGATTACATGTGGAGACAGATCCAAGACCAATCCAACAACATTATAGATCGGTGTATGTGGTTTTGTCAAAAACCTGTAACCCTTCCATGTGAACTTACTCATTCAATTCGAATCAATTCTAGTCTGCAAAGTCTCTGCAATCACTCTTTTTATTTGCTTCTCAGTTGTTTATCTTACTTTCCAAACATAAAACGTCTCTAGACATGTTTCAAATACCTATACTGTGCTAAATGAATATATTAACACAAGGAATATGCGAAACCAAATGGGTTGGGTAGCCTATAAACATGCTTTGAGGGGATGGGGTAGCTTTCGAGACAAACCCGGTGAATAAATATGAGTTACAATCCCACAGTGTTTACTGGCACTGACATAACCGCGAGCTGAAATATAGTAAATTGTAGCCTACTCGATAGGCATTATAAATCTGTTCAGTTAATGTACTCCTCATTTAACAACGCGATAGGCATGAGCAATCTGTCCAGCGTCCTCATTTAACAACGCGATAGGCATGAGCAATCTGTCCAGCGTCCTCATTTAACAACGCGATAGGCATGAGCAATCTGTCCAGCGTCCTCATTTAACAACGCGATAGGCATGAGCAATCTGTCCAGCGTCCTCATTTAACAACGCGATAGGCATGAGCAATCTGTCCAGCGTCCTCATTTAACAACGCGATAGGCATGAGCAATCTGTCCAGCGTCCTCATTTAACAACGCGATAGGCATGAGCAATCTGTCCAGCGTCCTCATTTAACAACGCGATAGGCATGAGCAATCTGTCCAGCGTCCTCATTTAACAACGCGATAGGCATGAGCAATCTGTCCAGCGTCCTCATTTAACAACGCGATAGGCATGAGCAATCTGTCCAGCGTCCTCATTTAACAACGCGATAGGCATGAGCAATCTGTCCAGCGACCTCATTTAACAACGCGATAGGCATGAGCAATCTGTCCAGCGTCCTCATTTAACAACGCGATAGGCATGAGCAATCTGTCCAGCGTCCTCATTTAACAACGCGATAGGCATGAGCAATCTGTCCAGCGTCCTCATTTAACAACGCGATAGGCATGAGCAATCTGTCCAGCGACCTCATTTCACAACGCGATAGGCATGAGCAATCTGTCCAGCGTCCTCATTTCACAACGCGATAGGCATGAGCAATCTGTCCAGCGTCCTCATTTAACAACGCGATAGGCATGAGCAATCTGTCCAGCGTCCTCATTTAACAACGCGATAGGCATGAGCAATCTGTCCAGCGTCCTCATTTAACAACGCGATAGGCATGAGCAATCTGTCCAGCGACCTCATTTAACAACGCGATAGGCATGAGCAATCTGTCCAGCGTCCTCATTTAACAACGCGATAGGCATGAGCAATCTGTCCAGCGACCTCATTTAACAACGCGATAGGCATGAGCAATCTGTCCAGCGTCCTCATTTAACAACGCGATAGGCATGAGCAATCTGTCCAGCATTTAACAACGCGATAGGCATGAGCAATCTGTCCAGCGTTTTTAACAACGCGATAGGCATGAGCAATCTGTCCAGCGTCCTCATTTAACAACGCGATAGGCATGAGCAATCTGTCCAGCGTCCTCATTTAACAACGCGATAGGCATGAGCAATCTGTCCAGCGTCCTCATTTAACAACGCGATAGGCATGAGCAATCTGTCCAGCGTCCTCATTTAACAACGCATAGGCATGAGCAATCTGTCCAGCGACCTCATTTAACAACGCGATAGGCATGAGCAATCTGTCCAGGCCTCATTAACATGAGCAATCACGTCCTCATTTAACAACGATAGGCATGAGCAATCTGTCCAGCGTCCTCATTTAACAACGCGATAGGCATGAGCAATCTGTCCAGCGTCCTCATTTAACAACGCGATAGGCATGAGCAATCTGTCCAGCGTCCTCATTTCACAACGCGATAGGCATGAGCAATCTGTCCAGCGTCCTCATTTAACAACGCGATAGGCATGAGCAATCTGTCCAGCGTCCTCATTTAACAACGCGATAGGCATGAGCAATCTGTCCAGCGTCCTCATTTAACAACGCGATAGGCATGAGCAATCTGTCCAGCGTCCTCATTTAACAACGCGATAGGCATGAGCAATCTGTCCAGCGTCCTCATTTCACAACGCGATAGGCATGAGCAATCTGTCCAGCGTCCTCATTTCACAACGCGATAGCGAAGCGCACACTAATTCAACATTCAACAACATCCACCCTGATCGGGTGATTGACCAAGGCTTTGTTGTCGGCATGGGACTGACCCTAACCCGAGATTTTGGGGTTCACTCTAGGTCATCTCTGTAATTTTGATATAGGTTAGCAAATTAGGTTATGGTGTAGCCAACGGACTAAAAAACAATAAACTAACCATGTGCGTGTGTGTGTACCGTGCATGTGTTTTCAACCATTAGCATCTCTAAAAAAATATTCATCTGATCTGATTTGTGTTTCGGCAACGGGCGATTGTCCCGCGGATACATTAATGTCTGTAAATTGTTACAGTTGTTGGTGACCCGTAACCTAAACATCAGATTCAGTTAATGGGTTCAACTTCAGCCTGGTGACGCGTCTACAAAAGTATACAAAAGTTCCAAATAGCCATAATAGCATTCTATATAGGCGTAGCATACAGATTCTGGATTATGGGAGAATACGGGGCAGACAAATGTGTCCCTCTGGGCAAAAACTGCTTGAATCAACGTCGTTTAGACGTCATTTCAACAACACAAATTAAATGCGATGATGTTGAACGTGGAAAGCTGATTGGATTTGCAAAAAGTCATCAACGTAAGGGAATAGCGTATTTTTTTCACCCAACTTTAAACCTAAATCCAATGGCATGGTGACATTTTTTTGTTGATTTCACGTTGAATATTCACGTTAGTTGACAACCCAACCAAATGTAAATAAAAATTAGACACCGAACTATGACCTCTGCACAGTGGGTTGCTCGATTATGAAATTCGGTAAATGTCCAGCGTCCTCATTTAACAACGCGATAGGCATGAGCAATCTGTCCTGCCATCATCAGAGAGCCGTTCAAACTTCAAGTGTAGGCTACTATAACAAATAGGCTACCCTATCACTGCAAGCTCGAGGGCTAGACCACTTTTGTTATCACAAGCACGGATACATTTGAGCATAACGAAATCCTCAAATAGGCAACGTTTGAGCGATATTCTAATGCATATTCAAAAATCAAAATAAGCCAAAGACCAAATATCGAGGCAATGTAGAGGGAAATAAATGCAGTCTATCCCCGCAGACTGAGTCAAAGAGAGCCAACTCATCAGACCACGTCCCACCACCACACACACACACACCACTCCGACTACCAACACAGCGGTTTCCTACCTGCACAGCTGCCAGTAGCATCAATAGAGCGCCCGCAGTAAGAAACATGATACAAATTCCTTTTTCGAATGCGTTGTGAAAAGTCCCTCTTTCTTCGCGGTCCAATTTGAGAATGCCCACTAGGAAACGGGCGACAGCGGCATGTAGAAGGCAGCCTCTTATCTCTCTATTCTCTGTCCCTGCTCTGTTCTGTGGTATGCTGCTGATCGAAGCGCACTCTTGACTGGTACTGAGGCTGAATGACTGACTACCAGTCGGTGCGACCAACAACACGGGCCTCAGTGTCTCCACCTAGCGGACAAGATCAAATATGGAAGGAATCAGACAAAAGGGCATTTCTTTCGCACGTTTTCTTCTCTCCTCTCCCGTTAGAGAATGACAGACCACGCCTCTCCCGTATAACACAATTTGAGTCCTCATCGTTATCCCTACCTAGTTTTGTCACAATACCAAAACTTTGACTTCGATACCGATACCATATTTACTATCACAATATATGATACCATCACGATACTCAATAGCACCATACTAAATAGCAAATAAATGGTATATTAGCCAAAGTGACAGAATGGCACTTGATCCAGAGAGATTAAAACAGCTACTACTCTGTTCAATCAAATCCCCCATCCCCCCATTGGTGTGTACACATATTTTGCATATGTTTTATCACAGGTGCAGCAAAATGCTTATATTTCTAGCTCCAACAGTCCAGTAATAACAATACAAAACATGTTCAATAGGAGTGACTTATTGAGCTTGACAAACAATCTGTTTCCCTTCAATTTGAGACTTATTTCATTTTACTGATCAACAACATTTGCATAGAAATACCATATTTTATATAAGGTCTGTTTCGTGTAGGCTTATCCTGGCCTGACATTTTGATGGACATGTAATTCTCTCTCGAGCAAGGTGAGTTTTACCAATATATTAGCCTCAATTTATTCAAATTCAAAATGCTAATTAGTAACAGAGTAGACATCAGCAAGACTACACATTCCTGCAAGAAGCTCCTGCACGTCATCTCTAGTCGACACTCCCAGCTGCTTTTCACAACCCGAGTGGGGGACTTTGTCCAATTCATTCATTTTTTCCGTCCCCTTTCTCTGTCTTAGCTAGTCACTGACTACACTTTAGTTATCTAGTTAGCAGAGCAGTAGATACAAAATAATAATAGTTTTTTACTTAGCCTAGATAATTGTTTATACAGTATGTCAACGTTGGTGTCTATTTAAAAAATAGTAAAAATAATAAAAAATGATTTAACAAGGTAGGCTAGTTGAGAACAAGTTCTCGTTTGCAACTGCGACCTGGTCGAGATAAAGCACAGCAGTTCAACACATACAACAACACAGAGTTACACATGGAATAAACAAAGCAGACAGTCAATAATACAGTAGAAAAAAGAAAAATCTATATACAGTGGGTGCAAATGAGGTAAGATACAGGAGGTAAGGCAATAAATAGGCCATGGTGGCGAAGTAATTATAATATAGCAATTAAACACTGGAATGATAGATGTGCAGAAGATGAATGTGTAAGTAGAGATACTGGGGTGCAAAGGAGCAAGATAAATAAATAAATACAGTATGGGGATGAGGGTAGTTGGATGGGCTGTTTACAGATGGGCTATGTACAGGTGAAGTGCTCTGTAAGCTGCTCTGACAGCTGGTGCTTAAAGTTAGTGAGGGAGATATAGGTCTCCAGCTTCAGTGATTTTTGCAGTTCGTTCCAGTCATTGGCAGCAGAGAACTGGAAGCAAAGGCGGCCAAAGTGGGTGTTGGCTTTGGGGGTGAACAGTGAGAAATACCTGCTGGAGCGTGTGCTACAGGAGGGTGCTGCTATGGTGACCAGTGAGCTGAGATAAGGCATGGCTTTACCTAGCAGAGACTTGTAGATGACCTGGAGCCAGTGGGTTTGGCAACGAGTATGAAGCGAGGGCCAGCCAACGAGAGCGTACAGGTCGCAGTGGTGGGTAGTGTATGGGGCTTTGGTGACAAAACGGATGGCACTGTGATAGACTGCATCCAATTTATTGAGTAGGGTATTGGAAGCTATTTTGTAAATGACATCGCCGAAGTCGAGAATTGGTAGGAGGGTCAGTTTTACATGGGGTTTGTTTGTCAGCATGAGTGAAGGATGCTTTGTTGCGAAATAGGAAGCTGATTTAACTTTGGATTGGAGATGTTTGATGTGAGTCTGGAAGGAGAGTTTACAGTCTAACCAGACACCTAGGTATTTGTAGTTGTATTCTAAGTCAGAGCCGTCCAGAGTAGTGATGTTGGACAGGCGGGTAGGTGCAGGTAGCAATCGGTTGAAGAGCATGCATTTAGTTTTACTTGTATTTAAGAGCAATTGGAGGCCACGGAAGGAGAGTTGTATGGCATTGAAGCTTGCCTGGAGGGTTGTTAACAGAGTGTCCATAGAAGGGCCGGAAGTATACAGAATGGTGTCGTCTGCGTAGAGGTGGATCAGAGACTCACCAGCAGCAAGAGCGACCTCATTGATGTATACAGAGAAGAGAGACGGTCCAAGAATTGAACCCTGTGGCACCCCCATAGAGACTGCCAGAGGTCCGGACAGCAGACCCTCCAATTTGACACACTGAACTCTATCAGAGAAGTAGTTGGTGAACCAGGCGAGGCAATCATTTGAGAAACCAAGGCTGTCGAGTCTGCCGATAAGGATGTGTTGATTGACAGAGTCGAAAGCCTTGGCCAGATCAATGAATACGGCTGCACAGTAATGTTTCTTATCGATGGCGGTTAAGATTTCGTTTAGGACCTTGAGCGTGCCTGAGGTACACCCATGACCAGCTCTGAAACCAGATTGCATAGCGGAGAAGGTATGGTGAGATTCGAAATGGTCGGTAATCTGTTTGTTGACTTGGCTTTCGAAGACCTTAGAAAGGCATGGTAGGATAGATATAGGTCTGTAGCAGTTTAGGTCTAGAGTGTCCCCCCCTTTGAAGAGGGGGATGACCGCAGCTGCTTTCCAATCTTTGGGAATCTCAGATGACACGAAAGAGAGGTTGAACAGGCTAGTAATAGGGGTGGCAACAATTTCGGCAGATAGTTTTAGAAAGAAAGGGTCCAGATTGTCTAGCCCGGCTGATTTGTAGGGGTCCAGATTTTGCAGCTCTTTCAGAACATCAGCTGAATGGAATTGGGAGAAGGAGAAATGGGGAAGGCTTGGCCGAGTTGCTGTTGGGGGTGCAGTGCTGTTGACCGGGGTAAGAGTAGCCAGGTGGAAAGCATGGCCAGCCGTAGAAAAATGCTTATTGAAATTCTCAATTATGGTGGATTTATCAGTGGTGACAGTGTTTCCTATCTTCAGTGCAGTGGGCAGCTGGGAGGAGGTGTTCTTATTCTCCATGTACTTTACAGTGCCCCAGAACTTTTTTGAGTTAGTGTTGCAGGAATCAAATTTCTGCTTGAAAAAGCTAGCCTTGGCTTTTCTAACTGTCTGTGTATAATGGTTTCTAGCTTCCCTGAACAGCTGCATATCACGGGGGCTGTTCGATGCTAATGCAGAACGCCATAGGATGTTTTTGTGTTGGTTAAGGGCAGTCGGGTCTGGGGAGAACCAAGGGCTATATCTGTTCCTGGTTCTAAATGTCTTGAATGGGGCATGTTTATTTAAGATGGTTAGGAAGGCATTTAAAAAAATATCCAGGCATCCTCTACTGACGGGATGAGATCAATATCCTTCCAGGATACCCCGGCCAGGTCGATTAGAAAGGCCTGCTCGCTGAAGTGTTTCAGGGAGCGTTTTACAGTGATGAGTGGAGGTAGTTTGACCGCTGACCCATTACGGATGCAGGCAATGAGGCAGTGATCGCTGAGATCTTGGTTGAAGACAGCAGAGGTGTATTTAGAGGGGAAGTTGGTTAGGATGATATCTATGAGGGTGCCCGTGTTTAAGGCTTTGGGGAGGTACCTGGTAGGTTCATTGATAATTTGTGTGAGATTGAGGGCATCAAGTTTAGATTGTAGGATGGCTGGGGTGTTAAGCATGTTCCAGTTTAGGTTGCCTAGCAGCACGAGCTCTGAAGAAGACAACAGCTGGTGCATGATATCTAAGGAAGTCTCAAGGTTTTGTCTGTTTTGTCTGTCTACATACCACCACAGACCGATTTTGGCAATGAGCTAATGAGCTGTATGCCGCCATAAGCAAACAGGAAAACGCTCATTCAGAGGAAGCTCCTAGAGCCGAGGACTTTAATGCAGGGAAACTAAAATTAGTTTTACCTAATTTCTACCAGCATGTTAAATGTGCAACCAAAGGGAAAACAACTCTAGACTGCCTTTACTCCACACACAGAGAGATGCGTACCAAGCTCTCCCTCACCCTCCATTTGGCAAATCTGACCATAATTCTATCCTCCTGATTCCTGCTTACAAAACAATTTTTTAAGCAGGAAGCACCTGTGTCTCGGTCAATTAAAAAGTGGTCAGATGAAGCAGATGGTAAATTACAGGACTGTTTTGCTAGCACAGACTGGAATAGGTTATGGGATTCTTCCGATGGCATTGAGGAGTACACCATATCAGACACTGGCTTCATCAATAAGTGCATCGATGACGTCGTCCCCACAGTGACTGTATGTACATACCCCAACCAGAAGCCATGGAATACAGGCAACATCCTCACTGAGCTAAAGGGTGGAGCTGCCGCTTTCAAGGAGCGGGACACTAATCTGGAAGCTTATAAGAAATCCTACTATGCCCTCCGACAAACCAACAAACAGGCAATGTGTCAATACAGGACTAAGATCGAATCATACTACACCGTCTCCGACACTTGTCGGATGTGGCAGGGCTTGCAAACTAGTACAAACTACAAAGGGAATCACAGCCTGATGTCGGCCCAGTGACACGAGCCTACCAGACAAGCTAAATAACTTTTATGCTCGCTTCGAGGCAACTAACACTGAAACATGCATGAGAACATCTGCTGTTTCAGACGACTGTGTGATCACGCACTCCGCAGCCGATGTGAGTGTTATGTCTCTGACCTCTTTAATATGATGACAAGCTATTTATCAAATTGATTACCTAATGTTTCATTGATTACATGGTTGAATTAAACCATGCAACTATTAACTCGTTAATAACCTGGGTCAACACGGAAGAGTTAGTTTATATGGAGCGGCTATCTCCCGAATCCACTTTTAAAGATCTGAAGATCTTTTAAATCAATTGCAGTCAATCAGTCATTAATTCATCTTTACCTAATATCAGTCTCACCTGAACATCGTAAAATCTTGGTTATCTGCATGAACCCATCCTTTACTATGAATCATCCATACGCAAATTGGCTCAATTATTTATTCACTAACTAATTTAAAAATGACAGAATGTACAATACATAATAACATTATACAGTAAATACCGTCCCTAGTGGACTAAACAAAAACAGTTTGGTTATACCAAGATAGATTCAGAGAGGAAAGGGGGAAGGGGGGTTGTAAGGAAGGAAGTCTAAGGAATGGGTCTCTATCGGACATGGGAAGCTATTCTCACATAAATACATATGCCACTAACGATCGCTCGTTCGGAGAAAGGTAATGCATTGAATTTACGTGAAGCTGGCTTCGATAGTTGAGCTGGTGGTGTGAGGCTCTGTTTTGCCCAGTCGAGGTCGCCATTGTCATTTGTAGATTCCTCCGGGTCGTCGTGGAGTGAGATGTTGTGGTTTCTGCGTCGGTCAATGTTCTTACTAGATTTTCTACCTTTCCAGTTGCAGTCTGTTAGGCTAATATATAATAAATAATATATGCCATTTAGCAGACGCTTTTATCCAAAGCGACTTACAGTCATGTGTGCATACATTCTACGTATGGGTGGTCCCGGGAATCGAACCCACTACCCTGGCGTTACAAGCGCCATGCTCTACCAACTGAGCTACAGAAGGACCACCAGGCTATAATCTAGGACTCACTTCTTATTATAGTTTATAGATCAATAGTTCAGAGATCATACTATTTCACGTGTGGAGCAAGCTCTCACGTTGTCTGGCTGGTAGAGTTGAAATTAGACTTAGCCTTTTTTAAATGTTATGCTATTTGGAACTGCGGTGACTTTTCTTCATGGGGGCCTTTATTCTAGAGTGGAAAAGGGGTTGTGGCGAAATCTGCACAGAGCCTTCACCATGCGCTGCCACTTTAAGAGCGCATGAGCAGTAAGGAAGGAGGAAATAAAGAGCGCTCGTTCAGCTCTTTGGGGAGGAACTCTTGGGTGGCGCGACAGTTTGATTGTGTGGGCTGTGCTGTAGAAGTTGTTTGTTTTCAGCGTGTGTAGTTTATAAAGTATTTAACTCAATCATCGGTGTGATCGCTCTAGGTCGTGGTTGTTTTCGTTTGAGACCGCGCCCGTTATGGATCGCATGGATTAGTAGCAACCTTGTTGCGAAGCTTTAACATACAAACCAACAAACCATCGGACGGTCAGACAGTACACTGGCAAGCCTGAAGACCACCGCTAAGATCTCTCTTGTTCTCTCGTTCTCTTCCCTCTATCATTCCAGTGCTTTACACTGCAACAGACTCTCTATTTTTCAAATGCACTCCCCATTGATGTTCATTAGAGCTGAACTATTATTGCCCTGCCAGAAGTATTTGGGTGGACATTTTAGTTAAAAGGGAGGTTGCTTGCAAGTTGTGTATTGTTATGTGAACTGTATTGAGGTGAGGTGTACTAATGACATGTGGCCGAGAAGATAGTGGACATTTTTAAGGCCTTTGTTGTGTCTATGAATACCCCCCACATTCATACCCTCTGCACTCATCCACTGGAAGATAATACAGATTATTGCAAATCCTCTGTTAATGACTGGGTTCTTTCTTGTATGAAGTTGCTGTTAAATTGCTCTGCCATTATTAGTATTATTATTATTATTATTATTATTATTATTGTATGAGGTATTCTGGGTGGGACGTGGGTTTATATGGTGTGTATTCTCTTTTCTCTCCACTGGCTATCTGGTAAACAGGCTACACTCTAGGCAGTCTCTTCTGCTGATGTGTGTGGGTCTGGCAGTGGTACTATCTTTATTCTACTATTTTCATTTTGGCATGGTTAATACCTGCCTGGCGCCCGAACAAAATCTTTCTTTACCCCTCTCCAATAAATACCGCTACAGGGTTGGTTCATAATTTCCAACCAATGTCTGTTCATTTGGCCGTGTCCGATGGCTGGACACGAGTTACCACAAAAACAAACACTTTTTAATTTTAGAAGACTTAAATCACATTGTAATCTTTTCTAAAGTATTCTTATACTTAGTCAAACATTTTATCCAACCTTTAGATGCAAGCCTCATAACGGACAACCTTGTATGAACAGAGTTAGGGTAATGTGGCTGTATTGTCTTTCACGAGGTCACAAAAATGAAACAAAACGGACAGGGTCGTAGCTTGTTTCCACATTCTCTATATTAGGAATAATGTTTCATTCTCCAATTCGGGGAAGTAGGAGTATTTTCCTTTGTCTTACAGTGAAACTCTTTCTCTACATACTGCATGGTGAAGGAGAGCAGAGTCTCTGCATGGAATTTATGACGTGGTTGTTAAAGTCATAAAACTGCCCCCTCCTAACAGGAGAGGGGGATTCACATCTCTGCTAGTGGGCTCACTTCATGACATGAGTAAGAGGGCCAGATGGATTACCAGGACGTGTACTCCAAGCATGCACTGACCAACTGGCAAGTGGCTTCACTGACATTTTCAACATCTCCCTGTCTGAGTCTGTAATACCAGCATGTTTCAAACAGACCACCATAGGCCATGTTTATTTTATCTTTATTTTACTAGGCAAGTCAGTTAAGAACAAATTCTTATTTTCAATGACGGCCTAGGAACAGTAGGTTAACTGCCTGTTCAAGGGCAGAACGACAGATTTGTACCTTGTCAGCTCGGGGGTTTGAACTCTCTAACCACTAGGCTACCCTGCCGCCCCAAAAACACCAAGGTAACCTGCCTAAATTACTACCAACCCGTATAGCACTCACATCTGTAGCTATGAAGTGCTTTTAACGGCTGGTCATGGCTCACATCCACACCATTATCCCAGAAACCCTGGACCCACTCCAATTTGCATACTGCTCTAACAGATCCACAGATGATGCAATCTTTATTGAACTCCACACTGCCCTTTCCCACCTGGACAAAAGGAACACCTTTGTGAGAATGCTATTCATTGACTATAGCTCAGTGTTCAACACCATAGCGCCATCAAAGCTCATCACTAAACTAAGGACCCTCAGACTAGACACCTCCCTCTGCAACTGGATCCTAGACTTCCTGACGGGCCGCCCCCAGGTGATAAGGGTAGAAAACAACCAGGCTTGCATAGGGTCGGAAACTTTCTGGTAAATTTCTGTAATTTTTCCAGACATTTTCCATGGGAAGTTAAGCCCTGGAATTTGGGGAATTTTGCTTCAATTCATCAAAAAGTTTAGCTTATAACAAACTTTTTTTTGTGGGATACACATAAGGCAATTCTAGGACAAAATATCTCAAATTCAATGGAATTGCAACCCTCCGCATGCACAGTGTATTCTTCCATCATATGTGCAGTGCACTCTTCCATCACATGTACAGCTGACTCTCAAGATCTTGCACACTAATCAAATCAAATGTATTTATATAGCCCCTCTTACATCACAGTAGTTGTTGAGGGTGCAACAAGTCAGCATCTCAAGTCAGTTGGCTTTTCAGAGCCGATCATTGAGAGTATCTCCACCACTCCTGCTGTCTTTAGAGAGTTGAAAACAGCAGGTCTGGGATAGGTAGCATGTCCGGTGAACAGGTCAGGGTTCCACAGGCAGAACAGTTGAAACTGGAGCAGCAGCACGGCCAGGTGGACTGGGGACAGCAAGGAGTCATCAGGCCAGGTAGTCCTGAGGCATAGTCCTAGGGCTCAGATCCTCCGAAAGAAAGAAAGAAAGAGAGAATTAGAGAGAGCATACTTAAGTTCACACAGGATACCGGATAAGACAGGAGAAATACTCCAGATATAACAGACTGACCCTAGCCCCACGACACATAAACTACTGTAGAAAAAATACTGGAGGGTGAGACAGGAGGGGTCAGGAGACACTGTGGCCCCATCCGATGATGGCAGGATAAACAAACCGGCAGGATATAACCCCACCCACTTTGCCAAAGCACAGCCCCCACACCACTAGAGGGATATCTTCAACCACCAACTTACCATCCTGAGACAAGGCTGAGTATAGCCCACAAAGATGCTGTTGAGCCCACACTACTACACTGTCTGAGCCAAGGATTACATGCTTTTTGGTAAATTTTGATTACAATAGTGGGTGGGGTGAATATATTTTATAGGACATATATGATTTTTTGTTAACTTGTAAATTGTAGCCAACAGTAAAGTGTGTTTAAATCATTTCTAACTTGTTAACAATTTCTGCTATTTACCTTTTGCTACCATGTGGGTTTTAGCTTCCTTGAGCCTGCGAACCGAGGAGTGTTAATTCAACTGTTTCCATACATGTTTCATTTAAAAACATTTATCTCACAAAGGTGTTGTTGAATCGAACTGCTTAACTATTTATCTGTACATGGAATTGCATTTGTAGTTTTTTTTACCCATTTATTTCTAATCTATACAGGAAAATGCCACGGTCACGATCTGATGTGTGGAGACATTTCTCTGCAGCTAATGTAGAAGGAAAAGCTGTGTACATTTGAAAATACTGTGCCAAATCATATGTGAAGAATGCAACAAAGATGCAGAATTATTTGGCCAAGTGGATAAAGTTCCCTCAGTGCTCACAACAAGCAACCTCTGATGAAAGTCCCTCTACTTCTATTCGAGGTGAAAATTATGAATCAGACACATTATTGATAACAACAGTTCATGGTCCTCATGGAATCAGACGTTTTTTTTTACTCAATTGAGGAACATAGTCAGAGATATGCGAATGAATGTCTTGCTCGAGCTGTGTACGCAACTGGTTCACCTCTGATGCTCACAGGCAATGTGTATTGGGAGAGTTTTCTGAAAGTTTTTCGCCCAGCATACACGTCTCCAACCAGACATGTACAAGTGAAGGTCAAGTAAATCATAGAGAATGCAGACTGTATTGCAATCATCTCTGATGGGTGTTCAAATTTTCGTGGGCAATGAATAATGAACTACATCATCTCCACACCTCAACCAATATTCTACAAGAGCACAGACACAAGGGACAACAAACACACCGGTCTACATTGCAGATGAGCTGAAGGCAGTCATTAATGACATTGGACCACAGAAGGTATTTGCCATGCTGACAGACAATGCTGTGAACATAAAGGCTGCTCTGTCTAAAGTGGAGGAGTCCTACCCTCACATCAAACCCATTGGCTGTGCTGCTCATGCATTAAATCTGCACTGAAAACAATGGATGCACTCCACAAGAGAGCCAAGGAAATTGTTAGGTATGTGAAGGGTCATCATATAGCAGCAATCTACCTCACCAAGCAAAGTGAGAAGAATAAGAGCACCACATTGAAGCTGCCCAGCAACACCCGTTGGGGTGGTGTTGTCATAATGTTTGACAGTCTCCTGGAGGGGAAGGAGTCTCTCCAAGAAATGGCCATATCACAGTCTGACGATATCAAGAGGATCCTCCTGGATGATATATTTTGGGAGAGAGTGGTAAGTAGCATGAAACTCCTGAAACTCCTGAAACCTATAGCAGTAGCCATTGCACGGATTGAAGGAGACAATGCCATCCTGTCTGATGTTCAGACTCTGCTTAAGAGAATGTAAGAGAATAAATCTGTACTGCCCTGCCCACTTCACTGTTACTCCAAGCAGAAGAAACTGTAGTTCTGAAATACATCGAAAAGCGTGAAAACTTCTGCCTGAAGCCCATATACAGTATGCCAAGTATACTGGCAAGAGCATCCTGTCTGGTACAGAGATCAACAAGGCCTATGTTGTCAGCACTACCGTGTCTTGCCACCTTGGCCTGGTTGAGGGCAAGGTTCTTGGCAGTCTGGTGAAGTACACTTCCAAGCAAGGGCTTTGGGATGGAGATGCAATACGGCAGTCGTGCCAACATATCTCATCAGTCACCTGGTGGAAGGGACTTTGAGGATCTGAGGCTCTTTCCCCTGTTGCCTCCATCATCCTCCAAATCCCACCAACATCAGTCACCTCAGAGCGCAACTGGTCCTTGTTTGGGAACACACACCAAAGTATGCAAAAGGCTGACCAATACAAGGTTTGAAAATTTGTTGGCCAACCTGGCAAATGTTTGACTTTTTGAGCCTGACAACGAGCCATCCTCAACAAGGTTGGAAAGTGACAGTGAAGATGAGGCTTCAGAGTGTGATGTTCAAGAGGTGGACATTGAGGAGGTCCAGGGAGAAGACATGGAAGCCTAAGAGGAAGACAACCAAAGCTTTAGTTTCTAGACTATCATTTTACAGATGTACAGTATGTTGAAAACGTTTTTGGGAGATGCGGTGGATAGTTGGGGATCATTCAATATTCCCTTTCTTTTGTTGTTCAGTGAAATCATCCAATGTGAAGAGTCAACTCATTTAATTAAAGTTCAATTCGTAACTATTTAAAAAAAAATATTTCTATTGGAAGGATTTAATAATTTGTAATTAAGGTAAAAGGTTTATGTTTCTGTCTCCATATGATATCGTAAATATATCTTATATGAAAAAAACACCTACATTTAAATGGTATTAATATTATTTAGCATATATTTCCATTAATTCCCATGTATTCCCGTTAATTCCCACAGAAAGCTTCCACCTCTGAATATTCCCCAAAATGGGCAACCCCAGTAACAACACATCCACCACGCTGATCCTCAACACGGGGGCCCCTCAGGGGTGCGTGCTCAGTCCCCTCCTGTACTCCCTGTTCACTCATGTCTGCACCATCAAGCATGACTCCAACACAATCATTACGTTTGCCGATGACACAACAGTAATAGGCCTGATCACCGACAACGACGAGACAGCCTATAGGGAGGAGGTCAGATACCTGGCATTGTGGTGCAAGGACAACAACCTCTTCCCTCAACGTGATTAAGACAAAGGAGATGATTGTGGACTGCAGGAAAAGGATGACTGAGCACACCCCCATTCTCATCAACGGGGCTGTAGTGGAGCAGGTTGAGAGCTTCAAGTTCCTTGGCGTCCACATCACCAACAAACTAACACGGTTCAAGCACACCAAGACAGTCTTGAAGAGGGCACGACAAAACCTATCACCACTCAGGAGACTGAAAAGATTTGGCATGGGTCCTGAGATCCTCAAAGGGTTCTACAGCTGCACCATTGAGAGCATCTTGACTGGTTGCATCACTGCCTGGTATGGCAACTGCTCTGTCTCCGACCGCAAGGCACGACAAGGGTAGTGCGTACTGCCCAGTACAACACCAGGGCCAAGCTTCCTGCCATCCATGAACTCTATACCAGGCGGTGTCAGAGGAAGACCATAAAAATTGTCAAAGACTCCAGCCACCCTAATCATAGACTGTTCCCTTTGCTACTGCAAAGTCTAGGTCCAAGAGGCTTCCAAACAGCTTCAACCCTCAAGCCATGAGACTCCTGAACATCTAATCAAATGGCTACCCAGACTATTTGCATTGCCCCCCCCCCCTTCTACGCTGCTGCTACTCTCTGTTGTTATCCATGCATAGTCACTTTAATCAAATCAAATACATTTTATTTATATATCCCTTTGTACATAAGCTGATATCTCAAAGTGCTGTACAGAAACCCAGCCTAAAACCCCAAACAGCATGCAACGCAGGTGAAGAAGCACGGTGGCTAGGAAAAACTCCCTAGAAAGGCCAAAACCTAGGAAGAAACCTAGAGTGGAACCAGGCTATGAGGGGTGGACAGTCCTCTTCTGGCTGTGCTGGGTGGAGATTATAATAGAACATGGCCAAGATGTTCAAATGTTCATAAATGACCAGCATGTTCAAATTAATAATAATCACAGTAGTTGTCGAGGGTGCAGCCTAGTCAGCACCTCAGGAGTAAATGTCTGTTGGCTGTTCATAGCCGATCATTAAGAGTATCTCTACCACTCCTGTTGTCTCTAGAGAGTTGAAAACAGCAGGTCTGGGACAGGTAGCACGTCCGGTGAACAGGTCAGGTTTCCATAGTCGCAGGCAGAACAGTTGAAACTGGAGGAGCAGCAAGGCCAGGTGGACTGGGATCAGGTCCTCCGAGAGAGAGAAAGAAAGAGAGAGAATTAGAGAGTGCATACTTCAATTCACACAGGACACCGGATAAGACAGGAGAAGTACTCCAGATATAACAAACTGACCCTAGCCCCCTGACACATAAACTACTGCAGCATAAATGGAGGCTGAGACAGGAGGGGTCAGGAGACATTGTGGCACGATACGATGATACCCCCAGAAAGGGTCAAACAGGAAGGATAATAACTCTACCTACATGTACATATTACCGCAATTACCTTGACTAACCGGCAACCCCTGTATATAGCCTCGCTATTGTTATTTTACTGCTGCTCTTCAATTATTTGTTACTTTTCATACTTTATTTTCAGAAAACTGCATTGTTGGTTAAGGGCTTGCAAGTAAGCATTTTACTGTAAGGTAGGCCTGTTGTATTCGGCACATGTGACAAATAAAGTTTGATTTGTGTAACCAAGAGGCGTAGAAGTTGGACGTGTGTTTGCTTGTCCCGTGTAAATAGTAAATAGTCTGTTTCTTCGTTTTTTTGGAAATATTTTAATCTCACTTTCTAACTACGACCTAAATATACTTTCCTGCAACCCACCTCACCCAATGTGGTACGGATCTGACATATCTATACTTTATAAATGGAACCTACATCAGAAGCTAGCCAGCGAACTAGCCACTAGCCATTAGTTATTGCTAGCCATGGCTATCTGTCTTCACCTTTAGCTCGCACACCTGCCAGTCTGCACAGCGCGATATCAACCCAGAGCATATCAGACTGCTTTTCTCTACCACATCACCGGATTCCTGCCCCAAGCTCTGGACCATTACACCGGATCATCACAGCTAGCTCGATGCAACCAAGTGGGTATTGTTGGCTAACGCCTCTGTCCCAAATCAAGCACCAGTTAGCCTTGAGCTAGACTCGAGCTAGGCCCATCTCCAGCTAGCCGATGAAGAATACTAGCTAATTCCTGGGCTACAACACCTGTTTTGCTAATTAGCCTGGACCCTTTATTGTTGAGACGGAGCCCTGCCGATCCACCACGACTGGTCTGGTCGATGTGGTTTCAACAGGCTTTTCCGTTGCGATGTCTCCGAAGACGAAGAGGATGCGCGCTTACTAATTTTACTTTCTATTGAACATACTTCTTTCCTTATGAAAAATTATAGTTTATTTACATTTTAGGATAACTGAGGATTAAATAGAAACGTAGTTTGACTTGTTTGAACAAAGTTTAGTGGTAGCTTTATGGACTCTTTACCTGCATGTTGAATGAGTGGATTACGGAAATCGATGGCGCCAACTAAACAAACGTTTTGGTATATAAAGAATGATTTTGTATAACAAAACGACCATTCATGTTGTAGCTGGAACCCTTGGGATTGCAAACATAGGAAGATCTTCAAGGTAAGTAATTATTTAATCGCTATTTGTGATTTTATGAAGCCTGTGCTGCTTGAAAAATATGTTGATGTGGGGGACCATTCTCAAACAATTGCATGGTATGCTTTCGCTGTAAAGCCTATTGTAAATCGGACAATGCAGTTAGAGTAACAAGAATTTTAAGCTTTTAAACGATATAAGATACTTGCATGTTCATTAATGTTTAATATTACGATTATTTATTTGATTTGCGCACCCTCCAATTTCACCGGATGGTGTCCCGCTAGAGGGACGCATAGTCTTATACAACCTCTCTTTCGTATCGTCTGAGATTCCTAAAGATTGGAAAGCTGCCGCAGTCATCCCCTCTTCAAAGGGGGAGACACTCTATACCCAAACACTCTATACCCAAACTCTATACAGACATATATATTTCCTGCCTTTCTAAAGTCTTCGAAAGCCAAGTTAACAAACAGATCACCGACCATTTCGAATCCCACTGTACCTTCTCCAATATGCAATCCGGTCATGGGTGCACCTCAGCAATGCTCAAGGTCCTATATGATATCATAACCGCCATCGATAAAAGAAAGGACTGTGCAACCGTCTTCATTGACCTTGCCAAGGCTTTCGACTCTGTCAATCATCACATTCTTATCGGCAGACTCAATAGCCTTGGTTCTCAAATGACTGCCTTGCCTGGTTTACCAACTACTTCTCAGATGGAGTTCAGTGTGTCAAATCGGAGGGCCTGTTGTCAGGACCTCTGGCAGTCTCTGTGGGGGTGCCACAGGGTTCAATTCTCAGGCCAACTCTTTTCTCTGTATATATCAATGATGCCGCTCTTGCTGCTGGTGATTCTCTGATCCACCTCTACGCAGACCATTCTTTACGCAGACCACACCATTCTGTATACATCTGGCCCTGCTCTTAAATGCTAGTAAAACTAAATGCACACTCTTCAACAGATTGCTGCCCGCACCTGCCCGCCCAACTAGCATCACTCCTCTGGATGGTTCTGACTTAGAATATGTGGACAACTACAAATACCTAGGTATCTGCTTAGACTGTAAACTCTCCTTCCAGACTCACATTAACTCTCCTTCCAGACTCACATTAAATGAAATCTAGAATTGCCTTCCTATTTTGCAACAAAGCCTCCTTCACTCATGCTGCCAAACAAACCCTCGTAAAACTGACTATCCTATCGATCCTTGACTTCGGCGATGTCATTTACAAAATAGCCTCCAACATTCTACTCAGCAAATAGGATGTAGTCAGCAAATTGGATGTAGTCTATGACAGTGCCATCCGTTTTGTCACCAAAGCCTCATATACTACCCACCACTGCGACCTGCATGCTCTCGTTGGCTGGCCATTGCTACATATTCGTCGCCAAACCCACTGGCTCCAGGTCATCTATAAGTCTTTACTAGGTAAAGCCATGCCTTATCTCAGCTCACTGGTCACCATTGCAACACCCACCCATAGCACACAGCAAGTATATTTCACTGGTCATTCCCAAAGCCAGCACCTCCTTTGGCCGCCTTTCCTTCCAGTTCTCTGCTTCCAATGACTGGAACGTATTGCAAAAATCACTGAAGCTGGAGACGCACATCTCCCTCACTAACTTTAAGCATCAGCTGTCAGGGCAGCTTACCGATCACTGCACCTGTACACAGCCCATCTCTAAATAGCCCACCCAACTACCTCATTCCCATATTGTTATTTTTGTTGTTGTTGCTCTTTTGTACCCCAGTATCTCTGCTTGTAGAGATAAACCCTCTGCACATCTATCACTCCAGTGTTAATGCTAAATTGTCATTATTTCGCCACTATGGCCTATTTATTGCCTTACCTCCCTAATCTTACTAAATTTGCTGTCACGGTTTTCTAATGGTGAAGGAGAGTTGGACCAAACTGCAGCGCGTATATTGTGATCCATGTTTATTTACACAACGTAACACGAATCCAAAACACAAACTCTACAAAACAATAAACGTAGTGAAAACCGAAACAGCCTTAACTGGTGCAAACTAACACAGACTAAGGACATCAAGACACTCAGGACAATCACCCACAATACAACCAAAGAATATGGCTGCCTAAATATGGCTCCCAATCAGAGACAACGATAAACACCTGCCTCTGATTGAGAACCACTTCAGACAGTCATAGACTCTCCTAGAACACCCCACTAAGCTACAATCCCACTAAGCTACACACCACATACAAAAACCCATGTCACACCCTGGCCTGACCAAATACATAAAGAAAAACACAAAATACTTCGACCAGGGTGTGACAGAACCCCCCCCCCCCTAAGGTGCGGACTCCCGAACGCACCTCAACTCAATAGGGAGGGTCCGGGTGGGCGTCTGTCCATGGTGGCGGCTCCGGCGGGGGACGTGGACCCCACTTCACAATTGTCTTAGTCCCCTCTCCTCGCGTCCCTGGATAGACCACCCTCGCCGCCGACCATGGCCCAGTAGTCCTCACCCAGAACCCCACTGGACTGAGGAGCAGATTGGGACTGAAGGACAGCTCGGGACTGAGGCAGCTCGGGACTGAGGGGAAGCTCGGGAGTGAGAGAAAGCTTGGGAGTGAGAGAAAGCTCGGGAGTGAGAGAAAGCTCGGGAGTGAGAGGAAGCTCGGGAGTGAGAGGAAGCTCGGGAGTGAGAGGAAGCTCGGGAGTGAGAGGAAGCTCGGGAGTGAGAGGAAGCTCGGGAGTGAGAGGAAGCTCAGGCAGGTTGATGGATCTACCAGATCCTGGCTTGCTGGTGGTTCCGGCAGATCCTGGCTGACTGGCGGATCCTGGTTGACTAGCAGATCTGGCAGATCCTGGCTGACTGGCGGATCCTGGCTGACTGGCGGATCCAGGCTGACTGGCGGATCCTGGCTGACTGGCGGATCCTGGCGGATCCTGGCCGACTGGCAGATCCTGGCCGACTGGCAGATCCTGGCCAACTGGCAGATCCTGGCCGACGGGCACTTCTGGCAGATCCTGGCCGACGGGCACTTCAGGCAGATCCTGGCTGACGGGCTCTGGCGCCTCTGGGCTGAGGGGCTCTGGTGCCGGACAGGCGGGAGACTCCGGCAGCTGCGCCGGACAGGCGGTAGACTCCGGCAGCGGCGCCGGACCGGCAGGAGACTCCTGCAGCGCAGGACCGGCAGGAGACTCCTGCAGCGCAGGAGAGGAGAAAGGCTCCGACAGCGCAGGAGAGGCGAGGCGCACTGTAGGCCTGATGCGTGGTGCTGGCACTGGTGGTACTGGGCCGAGGACACACACAGGAAGCCTGGTGCGGGGAGCTGCTACCGGAGGGCTGGGGTGTGGAGGTGGTACTGGATAGACCGGACCGTGCAGGCGCACTGGAGCTCTTGAGCACCGGGCCTGCCCAACCTTACCTGGTTGAATACTCTCGGTCGCCCTGCCAGTGCGGCGAGGTGGAATAGCCCGTACTGGGCTATGTAGGCGAACCGGAGACACCGAGCGCAAGGCTGGTGCCATGTAAGCCGGCCCAAGGAGACGCACTGGGGACCAGATGCGTAGAGCCGGCTTCATGGCATTTGGCTCTACGCTCAATCTAGCCCGGCCGATAGGGAGCTGGAATATACCGCACCGGGCTATGCACCCACACTGGGGACACCGTGTGCACCACTGCATAACATGGTGCCTGCCCGGTCTCTCTAGCCCCCCGGTAAGCACAGGGAGTTTGCGCAGGTCTCCTACCTGGCGTTGCCATACTCCCTGTAAGCCCCCCCCCAAGAAATTTTTTGGGGCTGATTCCCGGGCTTCCATCCGCGCCGTCGTGCTTGCTTCGCCAACCTCATTCTCCTGTAACCTTCCGCGCACTGCTCGATCGAATCCCAGGCGGGCTCCGGCACTCTCCCTGGGTCGACCGCCCACCTGTCTATCTCCTCCCAAGAAGTATAGTCCATACTGTACTCCTCTTTGGGCTTCTCCTGTTTCCTCTTCTCCTGCTGCACCTTTGGGCGGCTACACTCCCCTGGTTTAGCCCAGGGTCCTCTCCCGTCAAGGATTTCCTCCCATGTCCAGAAATCCTTGATAAGCAGCTCCTCTTTGGGCTGCTCCTGCCTGTTGACACGCTGCTTGGTACGGTGGGTGATTCTGTCACGGATTTCTAATGGTGAAGGAGAGTCGGACCAAACTGCAGCGCGTATATTGTGATCCATGTTTATTTACACAACGTAACACGAATCCAAAACACAAACTCTACAAAACAATAAACGTAGTGAAAACCGAAACAGCCTTAACTGGTGCAAACTAACACAGACTAAGGACATCAAGACACTCAGGACAATCACCCACAATACAACCAAAGACTATGGCTGCCTAAATATGGCTCCCAATCAGAGACAACAATAAACACCTGCCTCTGATTGAGAACCACTTCAGACAGCCATAGACTCTCCTAGAACACCCCACTAAGCTACAATCCCACTAAACTACACACCACATACAAAAACCCATGTCACACCCTGGCCTGACCAAATACATAAAGAAAAACACAAAATACTTTGACCAGGGCGTGACATTTGCACACACTGTACATGGATTTTTTTATATTGTGTTATTGACTGTATGTTTGTTTATCCCACGTGTAACTCTGTGTTGTTGTTTTTATCACACTGCTTTTCTTTATCTTGGCCAGGTCGCAGTTGTAAATGAAAACTTGTTCTCAACTGGCCTACCTGGTTAAATAAAGGTGAAATAAAAAATATTTATAGCAGGCATTTTACTCTGGGCACCTTATTCATCCAAGCTACTCATTACTGCCCCCAGCAATGGGGGTTTAGTGAGATACCCAATGGGCTGGATGATTCTCTTTTCATCACTCATCTTGAAAAATGTATAATTAAAAACATGGAAATTAATCATTAATCAGCTATCATTAACATAATGGAAAAATCAAATTATTTATTTTTTAAATATTGAAATAGCATAGGCGACCGAGAAAAACAATGGATATAATTTAAGGCCAAGTGGCAAACAATTATGCAGGCACTAGGGATGAAGTTGTGAGCATGGGGGTCTAGACAGATGAGATGTAGTCTTTGTTTGTGTGCATTTATTTTATTTATTATTTATTTTATGATTTTACAATGAGATTTTATTTCTCCCAATCATTTTCATTTACTGTCAAAATGTTGTTTTAATTTGTCCAAAAGCCGGCTAACGGAAACAGCCAGGTCACCCGGGATACAAGTCAGTATCAGTATTCCATGTCTGAGGACGTTGGGAGATGACGTGGAAACCGGCCACTAGGGACAGCAGTGAGCACTGTTACCTTCAAGTAGGTTTCAGCTTTGCTAGGGCGTTGCAGACAGGGTTGGCGGATGGGTGTAAGCATCTGCCTCTGTTTCCAAAGTTTGCAAGTCCTGATCTAGCAATAGAATGTTTATTTTTATTTTTATGGTTTTATTTTAAGCTTATCCCAAACCTTAACCTTTACCTTAACCATTTGGAGTTAACGCCTAACCTTACAAACTTAGAGTTAATGCCTGAACTTAACCCTAACCATATAAATGCAGAGATAATTCCTAAACTTACCTTTAAACACTTCGAAATTTGACTTTTCAGAAACATGGATGAACATCTAATTCTGACTGTGAGAACTTGTTGAACATAAACTCTGACACACACGCACGCACACACAATAACTTTGTTGGGATTGCAAGGACATTTCAGGTATGTTAATTATAGGCTAATTGTTGATTTGTGTGTGTTCTCATTAGTATGGCCTGTTGTGTGTGTGTGTGTTCTTGTAGGATGCTCCATGGCACGCTGTGTGTGTGTGTGAGTGTGTGTGTGTTACCATGCGGTGTCTCAGTGAAGCGGAAAGCTTTCAGCAGCTCCACTAAGTGGGGTCACAGCCCCATGCTGATCACTACACTTCTGCATCTCTCTCTCTCTCTCTCTCTCTCTCTCTCTCTCTCTCTCTCCCTCTCTCCCTCTCTCCCTCTCCAAGCAAAAGAGAAATTAACAAGGGAAACATTACAAATAATTTAGTTATTTCAAATGTTATATTATTGGCCATGTACAATGTTGTAACTATGTGCAAATAGTTGAAGTATGAAAGGATAAATATATAAACAGAACAATAAAGGTTTTATTTACAATGGTGTTTGTTCTCCACTGGTTGCCCTTTTCTTGTGGCAACAGGTCACAAATTTTGCTGCTGTGGTGGCACACTGAGATATTTCACCTAGTAGATATGGAAGTTTATCACGATTGGATTTGTTTTCAAATTCTTTGTGGGTCTGTGAAATCTGAGGGAAATATGTATCTCTAATATGGTCATGCGTTTAGCAGGAGGTTAGGAAGTGCAGCTCAGTTTCCACTTCATTTTGTGGGCAGTGGGCACATAGCCTGTCTTCTCTTGAGAGCTAGGTCTGCATATGGCGGCCTCTCTTGATTTCAAGGCTACGCTCATGGAGTCTGTACATAGTCAAAGTCATTTTGTATGTATTCTCTCTTTAGGGCAAAATAGGGCTAAATAACCAAATCATGTTTTCAAATAATGTTTTCTTTCTTTCTCTCTCTCTCTCTCTCTCTCTCTCTCTCTGAATATTCAATCTCTCTTAATTGCTTTTTTCTGAATTTTAATAATTAGCTGGAATCCTCCGAATTGTGCTCTGCATGCATTATTTGGTATTTTAGGTTGTACATGGAGGATTTTGTTGGTAGAATTCTGCATGCATTCTCATTTTGGTGTTTGTCCCATTTTGTGAGTTATTGGTTTGTAAGTGGACCCCAGACCTCACAACCAAAGGGCAATGGGTTCTATACAGTGGGGCAAAAAAGTATTTAGTCAGCCACCAATTGTGTAAGTTCTCCCACTTAAAAAGATGAGAGAGGCCTGTAATTTTCATCATAGTTACACTTCAACTATGACAGACAAAATGAGAAGAAAAAAAATCCAGAAAATCACATTGTAGGATTTTTAATGAATTTATTTGCAAATTATGGTGGAAAATACAGATTTGGTCACCTACAAACAAGCAAGATTTCTGGCTCTCACAGACCTGTAACTTCTTCTTTAAGAGGCTCCTCTGTCCTCCACTCGTTACCTGTATTAATGGCACCTGTTTGAACTTGTTATCAGTATAAAAGACACCTGTCCACAACCTCAAATGCTCCACGCAATATCTCACCCCGTGATGTCAAATAGATCATAAGAACCACACGGGGGGACCTAGTGAATGACCTGCAGAGAGCTGGGACCAAAGTAACAAGCCTACCATCAGTAATACACTACGCCGCCAGGGACTCAAATCCTGCAGTGCC
>NC_068421.1:76556155-76683655 GCF_023373465.1 Oncorhynchus keta
CTGACGACACAACGATGGAAGGCCTGATCACCGACCACGATGAGAAAGCCTATAGGGAGGAGGTCAGAGACCTGGCCATGACAACAACCTCTCCCTCAACGTGAGCAAGACAGAGGACCTGATCATGGACAACAGGAAAAAGAGGACGGAGCATGCCCCCATTGACATCGGTGGGGCTGCAGTGGCGAAAGTTGCGAGTTACTCTGTGTCCACATCACTAAGGACATATCATGGTTCAAACACACCAACACAGTGGTAAGGAGGGCACGACAATGATTAGATTTGGCATGGTTCCTCAGATCCTCAAAATGTTCTACAGCTGCACCATCGAGAGCAACTGGTTGTATCATTTGATATGGCAACTGCTCGGCATTTGACCGCAAGGCGCTGCAGAGGTAAGTGCGTATGGCCGAGTACATCACTGGGGCCAAGCTCCCTGCCATCCAGGACCTCTATACACACACACACACACACACACACACACACACACACACACACACACACACACACACACACACACACACACACACACACACACACACACACACACACACACGCATACTGAAACCACACACACATGTATATTGACACCACACACACACAAGCATGCATGCACACACACACACATTCCTTCACACAGGCTGCTGCAACTCTCGGTTTATTATCTACAGTATGCATAGTCACTTTACCCCTACCTACATGTACAGTACCATTCAAAAGTTTGGGGTCACAGGGCCTCCCGGGTGGCGCAGTGGCTAAGGGTGCTGTACTGCAGTGCCAGCTGTGCCACCAGAGACCCTGGGTTTGCGCCCAGGCTCTGTCGTAACAGGGTGAAGATAGACGCGCCACGACCGTGTGGTCCATGGGGCGACGCACAATTGGCCTAGCGCCGTCCGGGTTAGGGAAGGCTTGGCCGGTAGGGAAATCCTTGTCTCATCATGCACCAGCGACTCCTGTGGTGGGCCGGGCGCAGTGCGCGCTAACCAAGGTTGCACAGTGTTTCCCCCAACACATTGGTGCAGCTGGCTTCCAGGTTGGATGCGTGCTGTGTTAAGAAGCAGTGCGGCTTGGTTGGGTTGTGTATTGGAGGACGCATGACCTTCAACCTTCGTCTCTCCCGAGTCCGTACGGGAGTTGTAGCGATGAGACAAGATAGTAGCTACGAAATTGGGGAGAAAAAGGGGTAACATTTTTTCATTTTATTACAAAAATAAATAAATAAGAAACAGTTTGGGGTCACTTTGAAATGTTCTTGTTTTCAATGAAAACATACATGAAATGAGTTACAAGGCTATAAATAATGATTTTTTATTTAAATAATGATTGTGTCCTTCAAACTTTGCTTTCGTCAAAGAATCCTCCATTTGCAGCAATTACAGCCTTGCAGACCTTCGGCATTCTAGTTGTCAATTTGTTGAGGTAATCTGAAGACATTTCACCCCATGCTTCCTGAAGCACCTCCCACAAGTTGGCTTGATGGGCACTTCTTACGTAACAAACAGTCAAGCTGCTCCCACAACAGCTTAATAGGTTTGAGATCCCGTGACTGTGCTGGACACTCCTCTGTCCAGTGTCTGTGTTCTTTTGCCCATCTTAATATTTTATTTTTATTGTCCAGTCTGACATCTGGCTTTTTCTTTGCAACTCTGCCTAGAAGGCCAGCATCCCGGAGTCGCCTCTTCACTGTTGAAGTTGAGACTGGTGTTTTGCGGGTACTATTTAATGAAGCTGGCAGTTGAGGAATTTTGAGGTCTTTGTTTCTCAAACTAGACACTCTAATGCACTTGTCCTTTTGCTCAGTTGTGCACCGGGGTCTCCCACTCTTTCTATTCTGGTTAGAGCCAGTTTGCACTGTACTGTGAAGGGAGTAGTACACAGCGTTGTACAAGATCTTCAGTTTCTTGGCAATTTCTTGCATGGAATAGCCTTCATTTCTCAGAACAAGAATAGACTGAAGAGTTTCAGAAGAAAGTTATATGTTTCTGGCCATTTTGAGCCTGTAATCAAACCCACAAATGCTGATGCTCCAGATACTCAACTTGTCTAAAGAAGGCCAGTTCTATTGCTTCTTTAATCTTGATTCTTTAATTAGCACAACAGTTTTCAACTGTGCTAATGTAACAGTTGTTAAAGTACTATGTGAATTTCACCAGGTTCATATATTAATATGTCGTGTTGATTTGTTATGCATGCCTGCATCCTGGGAGAAGGGGAGTGTGTACTTACGTTTTGCCCTGCGGTGCATCCTGGGAGAAGGGGAGTGTGTACTTACGTTTTGCCCTGCGGTGCATCCTGGGAGAAGGGGAGTGTGTACTTACGTTTTGCCCAGCGTGCTCGTGCTCAAATCATTTTGATGCACTGAGAGAGGTAGGCACGCTTTTTCTGTCTTCAGAAAAGTTTGATTCTTTTAAGTACAAAGTCATACACACAGTGTTTTGTTCATGAATAATGATGTATATTTAGAGGTTACTCATAAGTGGATGGTATTGTTAAGATGCACTTGTAATTGTACTTTTTAGGATGATATCAACATTCTGAATTCAACATGTGGTTAATAGCTAGCGAAGGTATTAGCAGGCTATTGTATGTGTGAACGATGGCTAGCTCCTTCGCAGAACATATGTGCTCTACAAATGTTTTATTTCCTTTTGGATGCAGATGCAGGATGCAGAGAGTGAGTTATGCTTGATTAAAACTACCTGATCTCCAAAGTCCATGTCTATACTCTCAATCAACCACACACAATGCAGACCGGCTACACTAACATAATCGCAACAGGGTTTTCTAATGATCAATTAGCCTTTTAAAATGATAAACTTGGATTAGCTAACACAACGTGCCATTGGAACACAGGAGTGATGGTTGCTGATAATGGGCCTCTGTACGCCTATATTTACAACATTAACAATGTCTACACTGTATTTCTGATCAATTAGATGTTATTTTAATTGACAAAAAACAACATTAAGTGACCCTAAACTTTTGAACGGTAGTGTACATATTACCTCAATTACCTCTACTACCCCTTACCCCTGCACATTGACTCATCACAGGTACTCATTGTATATAGCCTTGTTATTGTGTTACAATATTTCCTATAGTTTAGCTAAATTTTCTTGCTTACCTTTTTAAAACACTGCATTGTTGGTTAAGGACGCGTAAAGAAAGCATTTTGCCTGTTGTTTTCTGCGCATGTGACAACTATAATTGTATTTTATTTATTTGTGCTGTGCTAACACTGTATGTCGATTACCAATACATTTCCAAAAATTCTAGATGTACACACATACCCCGTACCCCATACCCCACCTTCTCTTCATACACATTTTTTCTCTCTCTCTCCCTCCCTCTCTCTTAATACATTTTTCTCTCTCTCTCTTATTCAATTTTTTCTCTCTCTCTCTCTCTTTATACATTTTCTCTCTCTCTCTCTCTCTTTATACATATTTTCTCTCTCTCTCTCTTTATATATATTTTCTCTCTCTCTCTCTTTATACATATTTTCTCTCTCTCTCTCTTTATACATATTTTCTCTCTCTCTCTTTATATATATTCTCTCTCTCTCTCTTTATACATATTTTCTCTCTCTCTTTATACATATTTTCTCTCTCTCTCTCTTTATACATATTTTCTCTCTCTCTCTCTTTATACATATTTTCTCTCTCTCTTTTATACATTTTTTCTTTATACATATTTTTCTCTCTCTCTCTTTATACATATTTTCTCTCTTTATACATTTTTTCTCTCTCTCTTTTATACATTTTTCTCTCTCTCTCTTTATACATATTTTCTCTCTCTCTCTCTTTATACATATTTTCTCTCTCTCTCTTTATACATATGTTTTCTCTCTCTCTTTATACATATTTTCTCTCTCTCTTTATACATATGTTTTCTCTCTCTCTTTATACATATTTTCTCTCTCTCTCTTTATACATATTTTTCTCTCTCTCTCTTTATACATTTTTTCTCTCTCTCTTTATACATATTTTCTCTCTCTCTTTATACATTTTTTCTCTCTCTCTTTTATACATTTTTTTCTCTCTCTCTCTCTTTATACATATTTTTTCTCTCTCTCTTTATACATATTTTCTCTCTCTCTTTATACATTTTTTCTCTCTCTTATACATATTTTCTCTCTCTCTTTTTATACATATTTTCTCTCTCTCTCTTTATACATTTTTTCTCTCTCTCTCTTTATACATATTTTCTCTCTCTCTTTATACATATTTTCTCTCTCTCTTTATACATATTTTCTCTCTCTCTTTATACATATTTTCTCTCTCTCTTTATACATATTTTCTCTCTCTCTCTTTTATACATATTTTCTCTCTCTCTCTTTATACATATTTTCTCTCTCTCTCTTTTATACATATTTTCTCTCTCTCTCTCTTTATACATTTTTTCTCTCTCTCTCTTTATACATATTTTCTCTCTCTCTCTCTTTATACATATTTTCTCTCTCTCTCTCTTTATACATATTTTTCTCTCTCTCTTATACATATTTTCTCTCTCTCTCTTTATACATTTTTTCTCTCTCTCTTTATACATTTTTCTCTCTCTCTTTTATACATTTTTTCTCTCTCTCTCTTTATACATATTTTTTCTCTCTCTCTTTTATACATATTTTCTCTCTCTTCTCTTTATACATTTTTCTCTCTCTCTTTATACATTTTTCTCTCTCTCTTTTATACATATTTTCTCTCTCTCTCTCTTTATACATTTTTCTCTCTCTCTCTCTTTATACATATTTTCTCTCTCTCTCTTTATACATATTTTCTCTCTCTCTTTATATATATTCTCTCTCTCTCTCTTTATACATATTTTCTCTCTCTCTTTATACATATTTTCTCTCTCTCTCTCTTTATACATTTTTTCTCTCTCTCTCTCTTTATACATATATTTTTTCTCTCTCTCTTTATACATATTTTCTCTCTCTCTTTTATACATATTTTCTCTCTCTCTCTCTCTAGTTCTCTTTATACATATTTTCTCTCTCTCTCTTTATACATATTTTCTCTCTCTCTCTTTATACATTTTTTCTCTCTCTCTTTATACATATTTTCTCTTTCTTTATACATATTTTCTCTCTCTCTTTTATACATATTTTCTCTCTCTTTATACATATTTTCTCTCTCTCTTTATACATATTTTCTCTCTCTCTCTTTATACATATTTTCTCTCTCTCTCTTTTTATACATATTTTCTCTCTCTCTCTCTTTTACATATTTTTCTCTCTCTCTCTTTTATACATTTTTTCTCTCTCTCTCTTTATACATATTTTCTCTCTCTCTTTTTATACATATTTTCTCTCTCTCTCTTTATACATTTTTTCTCTCTCTCTTCTTTATACATATTTTCTCTCTCTCTTTTATACATATTTTCTCTCTCTCTCTTTTTATACATATTTTCTCTCTCTCTCACATTTTCTCTCTCTCTCTTTATACATATTTTCTCTCTCTCTCTCTTTATACATATTTTTTTCTCTCTCTCTCTTTATACATTTTTTTCTCTCTCTCTCTCTTTATACATTTTTTCTCTCTCTCTTTATACATATTTTTTCTCTCTCTCTTTATACATATTTTCTCTCTCTCTTTTTATACATTTTTTCTCTCTCTCTCTTTTATACATATTTTCTCTCTCTCTTTTATACATATTTTCTCTCTCTCTTTTATACATATTTTCTCTCTCTTTATACATATTTTCTCTCTCTTTATACATATTTTCTCTCTCTCTCTCTTTATACATATTTTCTCTCTCTCTCTCTTTATACATATTTTCTCTCTCTCTTTATACATATTTTCTCTCTCTCTCTTTTATACATATTTTCTCTCTCTCTTTTATACATATTTTCTCTCTCTCTTATACATATTCTCTCTCTCTCTCGTTATACATATTTTTCTCTCTCTCTCTTTATACATATTTTCTCTCTCTCTTTATACATATTTTCTCTCTCTCTCGTTCTCTTTATACATATTTTCTCTCTCTCTCTCTCTCTTTATACATATTTTCTCTCTCTCTCTCTCTCTCTCTCTCTCTCTCTCTCTCTCTCTCTCTCTCTTTATACATATTTTTTCTCTCTCTTTATACATATTTTCTCTCTCTCTCTTTATACATATTTTCTCTCTCTCTCTCTTTATACATATTTTCTCTCTCTCTCTCTTTATACATATTTTCTCTCTCTCTCTCATTATACATATTTTCTCTCTCTCTTTCTCTTTATACATATTTTCTCTCTCTCTCTCTTTATACATATTTTCTCTCTCTCTTTATACATATTCTCTCTCTCTCTCTTTATACATATTTTCTCTCTCTCTCTCTTTATACATATTTTCTCTCTCTCTTTATACATATTTTCTCTCTCTTTATACATATTTTCTCTCTCTCTCTCTTTATACATATTTTCTCTCTCTCTTTATACATATTTTCTCTCTCTCGTTCTCTTTATACATATTTTCTCTCTCTCTCTCTTTATACATATTTTCTCTCTCTCTCTCTCTTTTATACATATTTTCTCTCTCTCTCTCTCTCTCTCTCTCTCTCTCTCTCTCTCTCTCTCTCTCGTTCTCTTTATACATATTTTCTCTCTCTCTCTCTCTTTATACATATTTTCTCTCTCTCTCTCTCTCTCTCTCTCTCTCAATTTCAATTCAATTCAAGGGGCTTTATTGGCATGGGAAACATGTGTTAACATTGCCAAAGCAAGTGAGGTAGACAACATACAAAGTGAATATATAAAGTGAAAAACAACAAAAATTAACAGTAAACATTACACATACAGAAGTTTAAAAACAGTAAAGACATTACAAATGTCATATTATATATATATATATATATATACAATGTACAAATAGTTAAAGGACACAAGATAAAATGAATAAGCATAAATATGGGTTGTATTTACAATGGTGTTTGTTCTTCACTGGTTGCCCTTTTCTCGTGGCAACAGGTCACAAATCTTGCTGCTGTGATGGCACACTGTGGAATTTCACCCAAAAGATATGGGAGTTTTTCAAAATTGGATTTGTTTTCGAATTCTTTGTGGATCTGTGTAATCTGGGGGAAATATGTCTCTCTAATATGGTCATACATTGGGCAGGAGGTTAGGAAGTGCAGCTCAGTTTCCATCTCATTTTGTGGGCAGTGAGCACATAGCCTGTCTTCTCTTGAGAGCCATGTCTGCCTACGGCGGCCTTTCTCAATAGCAAAGCTATGCTCACTGAGTCTGTACATAGTCAAAGCTTTCCTTAATTTTGGGTCAGTCACAGTGGTCAGGTATTCTGCCGCTGTGTACTCTCTGTGTAGGGCCAAATAGCATTCTAGTTTGCTCTGTTTTTTTGTTAATTCTTTCCAATGTGTTAAGTAATTATCTTTTTTGTTTTCTCATGATTTGGTTGGGTCTAATTGTGCTGTTGTCCTGGGTCTCTGTAGGGTGTGTTTGTGTTTGTGAACAGAGCCCCAGGACCAGCTTGCTTAGGGGACTCTTCTCCAGTTTCATCTCTCTGTAGGTGATGGCTTTGTTATGGAAGGTTTGTGAATCGCTTCCTTTTAGGTGGTTGTAGAATTTAACGGCTCTTTTCTGGATTTTGATAATTAGTGGGTATCGGCCTCATTCTGCTCTGCATGCATTATTTGGTGTTTTACGTTGTACACGGAGGATATTTTTTGCAGAATTCTGCGTGCAGAGTCTCAATTTGGTGTTTGTCCCATTTTGTGAAGTCTTGGTTGGTGAGCGGACCCCAGACCTCACAACCATAAAGGGCAATGGGCTCTATGACTGATTCAAGTATTTTTAGCCAAATCTTAATTGGTATGTTGAAATTTATGTTTCTTTTGATGGCATAGAATGCCCTTCTTGCCTTGTCTCTCAGATCGTTCACAGCTTTGTGGAAGTTACCTGTGGCGCTGATGTTTAGGCCAAGGTATGTATAGTTTTTGTGTGCTCTAGGGCAACAGTGTCTAGATGGAATTTGTATTTGTGGTCCTGATGACTGGACCTTTTTTGGAACACCATTATTTTGGTCTTACTGAGATTTACTGTCAGGGCCCAGGTCTGACAGAATCTGTGCATAAGATCTAGGTGCTGCTGTAGGCCCTCCTTGGTTGGTGACAGAAGCACCAGATCATCAGCAAACAGCAGACATTTGACTTCGGATTCTAGCAGGGGAGGCCGGGTGCTGCAGACTTTTCTAGTGCCCGCGCCAATTCGTTGATATATATGTTGAAGAGGGTGGGGCTTAAGCTGCATCCCTGTCTAACCCCACGACCCTGTGTGAAGAAATGTGTGTTTTTTGCCAATTTTAACCGCACACTTGTTGTTTGTGTACATGGATTTTATAATGTCGTATGTTTTACCCCAACACCACTTTCCATCAGTTTGTATAGCAGACCCTCATGCCAGATTGAGTCGAAGGCTTTTTTGAAATCAACAAAGCATGAGAAGACTTTGCCTTTGTTTTGGTTTGTTTGGTTGTCAATTAGGGTGTGCAGGGTAAATACATGGTCTGTTGTACGGTAATTTGGTAAAAGCCAATTTGACATTTGCTCAGTACATTGTTTTCATTGAGGAAATGTACGAGTCTGCTGTTAATAATAATGCAGAGGATTTTCCCAAGGTTACTGTTGACACATTCCACGGTAGTTATTGGGGTCAAATTTGTCTCCACTTTTGTGGATTGGGGTGATCAGTCCTTGGTTCCAAATATTGGGGAAGATGCCAGAGCTAATTATGATGTTAAAGAGTTTTAGTATAGCCAATTGGAATTTGTTGTCTGTATATTTGATAATTTCATTGAGGATACCATCGACACCACAGGCCTTTTTGGGTTGAAGGGTTTTTATGTTGTCCTGTAACTCATTCAATGTAATTGGAGAATCCAGTGGGTTCTGGTAGTCTTTAATAGTTGATTCTAAGATCTGTATTTGATTATGTATATGTTTTTGCTCTTTGTTCTTTGTTATAGAACCAAAAAGATTGGAGAAGTGGTTTACCCATACATCTCCATTTTGGATAGATAATTCTTCGTGTTGTTGTTTGTTTAGTGTTTTCCAATTTTCCCAGAAGTGGTTAGAGTCTATGGATTCTTCAATTGCATTGAGCTGATTTCTGACATGCTGTTCCTTCTTTTTCCGTAGTGTATTTCTGTATTGTTTTAGTGATTCACCATAGTGAAGGCGTAGACTCAGGTTTTCCGGGTCTCTATGTTTTTGGTTGGACAGGTTTCTCAATTTCTTTCTTAGATTTTTGCATTCTTCATCAAACCATTCGTCATTATTGTTAATTTTCTTCGGTTTTATATTTGAGATTTTTAGATTTTATAGGGAAGCTGAGAGGTCAAATATACTGTTAAGATTTTCTACTGCCAGGTTTACACCTTCACTATTACAGTGGAACGTTTTACCCAGGAAATTGTCTAAAAGGGATTGAATTTGTTGTTGCCTAATTGTTTTTTGGTAGGTTTCCAAACTGCATTCCTTCCATCTATAGCATTTCTTAATGTTACTCAGTTCCTTTGGCTTTGATGCCTCATGATTGAGTATTGCTCTGTTTAAGTAGACTGTGATTTTGCTGTGGTCTGATAGGGGTGTCAGTGGGCTGACTGTGAACGCTCTGAGAGATTCTGGGTTGAGGTCAGTGATAAAGTAGTCTACAGTACTACTGCCAAGAGATGAGCTATAGGTGTACCTACCATAGGAGTCCCCTCGAAGCCTACCGTTGACTATGTACATACCCAGCGTGCGACAGAGCTGCAGGAGTTGTGACCCGTTTTTGTTGGTTATGTTGTCATAGTTGTGCCTAGGGGGGCATATGTGGGAGGGGATGCTGTCACCTCCAGGCAGATGTTTGTCCCCCTGTGTGCTGAGGGTGTCAGGTTATTGTCCGGTTCTGGCATTTAGGTCGCCACAGACTAGTACATTTCCCTGGGCCTGGAAATGATTGATTTTGCCCTCCAGGATCAAGAAGTTGTCTTCATTAAAATATGGGGATTCTAGTGGGGGGATATAGGTAGCACACAGGAGGACATTTTTCTCTGTTAGTATAATTTCCTTTTGAATTTCTAGCCAAATGTAAAATGTTCCTGTTTTGATTAATTTAATGGAGTGAGTTAGGTCTGCTCTATACCAAATTAGCATACCCCCTGAGTCCCTTCCCTGTTTCACACCTGGTAGTTTGGTGGATGGGACTACCAGCTCTCTGTAACCTAGAGGGCAACCAGTGGGTCTGTCTCCTCTATACCAGGTTTCTTGCAGGATGACAATGTCTGTGTTACCGATGTCTTTGGTGAAGTCCGGGTTTCTGCTCTTCAGGCCAAAGGCAGATGACCTCAGGCCTTGGATATTCCAGGATGATATAGTGAATGCTTTTTGTTCCATAGAGTGTCCAATGTTGTTGGTCGTGGTTTGGCCTCAGGCCAGTAAGTGTGAGCAGAGCCTGCTGAGCATCTGGTACATGCCATTGGCTTGGGCGAGTGTGAAAGTGGGGGTTGAGACTGTTTGCCCGCTCACTACCTGGGCGTATGTGTGGCTTCCATGTTGAGGCCCTCTTTGCGGGGGTGGGGTGCATGGGGTGGGCAGGAGTGGCATAGGTCTGATCTGAGGGGGCCTAAATGGGGTGTGGGCATGGTTGACGTGGGGGTGTTGATTGGTTGGGGTGGGGGTGTGGATGTGTCTGGGTGTGCGGTGGTCTGGATGTAATTCCTCTTGGCGTGGGTCCTCTATGTGTAGGTCCAGGGGGTCCTGCAGGTCTGGGAGGGTGTCTCGCCGGTCTGGGTGGGGTGTCTATTGATCTGTTGCTCCTGTGTGAAGTGTTGGGGATACGTTTGAGAGCGATGTCCTTTAGAGTTCGGGCAAAGGTGGGCACTGCTGCCTTGTAGAGGTGGACCTGGTCATAGAGGCTGTTCAAGTCCAGGGTGGAGTGGTGGGCCAGGAAAACATTTGGTTTTGAGGCACAGTCACGGAAATACTTGCATTTACCCGCTGTATTGTGGCAGGGTGGAAGTCTTTTCGTGGTAGCAGGGTGGAGATAACCACTTGTGCGTTGGGGAAAGTAGAAGAAGCCTTTTCAATCACTCCCTTCAGTGCTGTGGCCACTCTTTCTTGCTGTGCTCTCAGGTCGTTTGTGCCTGTGTGTATTATTATGTGGCTGGGTGACCCTAGTTTGGCCTCAGACAGAAGGTCTAGGGCGCGCTGGGTGTTTGGACACCAGAGTTTAGACACACTGTGTTTGGGAAAAAGTTTTTTTTCTTCTATATATTTCCCATTTGAGTCCATAAGTAGTACAATCTGTGTCTTGTGTTTGTCCTCAGTGGGTGTGGGGGTTGTCAGAAGGGCTATCAGGCAGGCTGACAAGGGGGTGCTCAGAGGGGATGAGAACCGCTGGGCTTGGGGTTCTTCATTTGTCTGTTCTGCTGTGATGTCGACTCTATGGTCAGGGTCTGGTGTGGACTGGTCTGCTGTGGTGTCGAGACTTTTGTTGGGTGCTGAGGTGGGCTGTTCTGCTGGCTTCTCTGTGGGGTGGCCACCTCTCTAGTGGGTTGTTCTCTGTCGCACGCCGTCCCCCTCAACCTCTCCTCCATCCCCCTCACCCTCTCCTCCATCCCCCTCAACCTCTCCTCCATCCCCCTCAACCTCTCCTCCACCAGCAGTCTGACACTCTCCTCTAGTGCTCTGTTCTGCTCCTCTTTCTCCTGTTGTATTTGTCTCACCACTGTCCAAAGTGCAGATATGTCTCTGTCCACCTCCAGCTCTCTGGGTCTGGTTAAGGGGCTGTTGTTGTGCTGGACTGTTGTCTGGGTCTGTGCTGACTGAAGTGTAATCACCTGCTGTTCCAGCTCCACCTGCCTTATCTCCAGCTGGGTGAATTTGTCCTTCATTTCAATGAATTTCTCTCTCTCTCTCTCTCTCTCTCTCTCTCTCTCTCTCTCTCTCTCTCTCTCTCATTCTCTTTATACATATTTTCTCTCTCTCTCTCTCGTTCTCTTCATACATATTTTCTCTCTCTCTCTCTCTCTCTCTCTCTCTCTCTCTCTCTCTCTCTTTATACATATTTTCTCTCTCTCGTTCTCTTTATACATATTTTCTCTCTCTCTCTCTTTATACATATTTTCTCTCTCTCTCTCTCTCTCGTTCTCTTTATACATATTTTCTCTCTCTCTCTCTCTCTCTCTCTCTCTCTCTCTCTCTCTCTCTCTCTCTCTCGTTCTCTTTATACATATTTTCTCTCTCTCTCTTTCTCTTTATACATATTTTCTCTCTCTCTCTCTTTCTCTTTATACATATTTTCTCTCTCTCTCTCTCTCTCTCTCTCTCTCTTTATACATATTTTCTCTCTCTCTTTATACATATTTTTTCTCTCTCTCTCTTTATACATATTTTCTCTCTCTCTTTATGCATATTTTCTCTCTCTCTCTTTATACATATTTTCTCTCTCTCTTTATACATATTTTCTCTCTCTCTCTCTTTATACATATTTTCTCTCTCTCTCTCTTTATACATATTTTCTCTCTCTCTCTTTATACATATTTTCTCTCTCTCTCTCTTTATACATATGTTTTCTCTCTCTCTCTTTATACATATTTTTTCTCTCTCTCTCTTTATACATATTTTTTCTCTCTCTCTTTATACATATTTTCTCTCTCTCTCTCTTTATACATATTTTCTCTCTCTCTCTCTTTATACATATTTTCTCTCTCTCTCTCTTTATACATATTTTCTCTCTCTCTCTCTTTATACATATTTTCTCTCTCTCTCTCTCTCTCTCTCTCTCTCTCTCTCTCGTTCTCTTTATACATATTTTCTCTCTCTCTCTTTATACATATTTTCTCTCTCTCTCTTTATACATATTTTCTCTCTCGTTCTCTTTATACATATTTTCTCTCTCTCCCTCTCTCTCTCTCTCTCCCTCCCTCTCTTGTTCTCTTTATCTTTCTCTCTCTGTTTTTCCCTATCTCTGTCTCCCTAATACCCTTCTCTCTCTCTCTCTCTCTCTCTCTCTCTCTCTCGTTCTCTTTATACATATTTTCTCTCTTATCTTTCTCTCTCTGTTTTTCCCTATCTCTGTCTCCCTAATACCCTTCTATCTGTCTTTGTCTCTCTATCTCTCTCACTGTCTTTATTTACCTTTCTATCTCTTTCTGTCTCCCTTTATCTGTCTCCTTTCATCTCTCTCTCTATTTCTCTCCCTCGCTTTAATTCTAACTCTCTATCTCTTTCTGTCTTTATCTCTCTCTCTCTCTTTCAATCTCTCTCTTTAATTAACTCTATTTATCCCCCCTCTCTCTTTCCCTCTCTCTCTTTAATTATCTCTCTCTTTATCTCTCTCTCACGCTCTCTTTTTATCGCTCTCTTTCTCACGTACTGGTACACCCACATGCACCTTTAAGATCCATTAAACTGATCAACAGAGGCAGTGAGATACTGTCCTTTTTAGGTTGTTGGGTTAATAATTAACTCTGAAGGCAATTCATGCCTTCCAGGCCTACCCTTGATTAGACATGAACACCAAACTAGCCAACAAATGGTAAACTCAATATTATTGAATACATCAGGGTAAGTGTATAGAGTTTTGTCTCTATAGAGTTTTGTCATAGCCATTATTTTTCTCAGGAGCAGTATTGGATAGCCCTTATGTCTGATGCAGTGAATTTACGCCAGTGGGTTTAGAGTCTTTACGCCAGTGAGTTTAGAGACCGAAAATAATTCTGTGAGTGCTGCATGCATGTGTAGTGTGCCTGTGTGTGTGCCTGTGTGTACCTGTACGTGTCTATGTGCTGTCTTAGTATGCTCTCGGCCGTATCCAGCAAGGCCTTATATACAGTGGGGAGAACAAGTATTTGATACACTGCCGATTTTGCAGGTTTTCCTACTTACAAAGCATGTAGAGGTCTGTAATTTCTATCATAGGTACACTTCAACTGTGAGAGACGTAATCTAAAACAAACATCCAGAAAATCACATTGTATGATTTTTAAGTAATTGTACTCTGCTGTATAGTACTCTACTGTACTGTTCTCTGCTGTATAGCACTGTACTGTTCTCTGCTGTATAGCACTCTACTGTACTGTTCTCTGCTGTATAGCACTCTACTGTACTGTACTCTGCTGTATAGCACTCTACTGTACTGTTCACTGCTGTATAGCACTCTACTGTACTGTACGCTACTGTTCTCTGCTGTATAGCACTCTACTGTACTGTTCTCTGCTGTATAGCACTCTACTGTACTGTTCACTGCTGTATAGCACTCTACTGTACTGTTCTCTGCTGTATAGCACTCTACTGTACTGTTCTCTGCTGTATAGCACTCTACTGTACTGTTCACTGCTGTATAGCACTCTACTGTACTGTTCTCTGCTGTATAGCACTCTACTGTACTGTTCTCTGCTGTATAGCACTCTACTGTACTGTTCTCTGCTGTATAGCACTCTACTGTACTGTTCACTGCTGTATAGCACTCTACTGTACTGTTCACTGCTGTATAGCACTCTACTGTACTGTTCTCTGCTGTATAGCACTCTACTGTACTGTTCTCTGCTGTATAGCACTCTACTGTACTGTTCTCTGCTGTATAGCACTCTACTGTACTGTTCTCTGCTGTATAGCACTCTACTCTACTGTACTCTGCTGTATAGCACTCTACTGTACTGTTCACTGCTGTATAGCACTCTACTGTACTGTTCACTGCTGTATGGCACTCTACTGTACTGTTCTCTGCTGTATGGCACTCTACTGTACTGTACTCTGCTGTATAGCACTCTACTGTACTGTTCTCTGCTGTATAGCACTACTGTACTGTTCACTGCTGTATAGCACTCTACTGTACTGTTCTCTGCTGTATAGCACTCTACTGTACTGTTCTCTGCTGTATAGCACTCTACTGTACTGTTCACTGCTGTATAGCACTCTACTGTACTGTTCACTGCTGTATAGCACTCTACTGTACTGTTCACTGCTGTATAGCACTCTACTGTACTGTTCTCTGCTGTATAGCACTCTACTGTACTGTACTCTGCTGTATAGCACTCTACTGTACTGTTCTCTGCTGTATAGCACTCTACTGTACTGTACTCTGCTGTATAGCACTCTACTCTACTGTACTCTGCTGTATAGCACTCTACTGTACTGTTCACTGCTGTATAGCACTCTACTGTACTGTTCACTGCTGTATAGCACTCTACTGTACTGTTCTCTGCTGTATAGCACTCTACTGTACTGTTCTCTGCTGTATAGCACTCTACTGTACTGTTCTCTGCTGTATAGCACTCTACTGTACTGTTCACTGCTGTATAGCACTCTACTGTACTGTTCACTGCTGTATAGCACTCTACTGTACTGTTCTCTGCTGTATAGCACTCTACTGTACTGTTCTCTGCTGTATAGCACTCTACTGTACTGTTCTCTGCTGTATAGCACTCTACTGTACTGTTCACTGCTGTATAGCACTCTACTGTACTGTTCTCTGCTGTATAGCACTCTACTGTACTGTACTCTGCTGTATAGCACTCTACTGTACTGTTCACTGCTGTATAGCACTCTACTGTACTGTTCTCTGCTGTATAGCACTCTACTGTACTGTACTCTGCTGTATAGCACTCTACTGTACTGTTCTCTGCTGTATAGCACTCTACTGTACTGTTCACTGCTGTATAGCACTCTACTGTACTGTTCACTGCTGTATAGCACTCTACTGTACTGTTCACTGCTGTATAGCACTCTACTGTACTGTTCTCTGCTGTATAGCACTCTACTGTACTGTTCTCTGCTGTATAGCACTCTACTCTACTGTACTCTGCTGTATAGCACTCTACTGTACTGTTCACTGCTGTATAGCACTCTACTGTACTGTTCTCTGCTGTATAGCACTCTACTGTACTGTTCACTGCTGTATAGCACTCTACTGTACTGTTCACTGCTGTATGGCACTCTACTGTACTGTTCTCTGCTGTATGGCACTCTACTGTACTGTACTCTGCTGTATAGCACTCTACTGTACTGTACTCTGCTGTATAGCACTCTACTGTACTGTTCTCTGCTGTATAGCACTACTGTACTGTTCACTGCTGTATAGCACTCTACTGTACTGTTCTCTGCTGTATAGCACTCTACTGTACTGTTCACTGCTGTATAGCACTCTACTGTACTGTTCACTGCTGTATAGCACTCTACTGTACTGTTCACTGCTGTATAGCACTCTACTGTACTGTTCACTGCTGTATAGCACTCTACTGTACTGTACTCTGCTGTATAGCACTGTACTGTTCACTGCTGTATAGCAGTCTACTGTACTGTTCTCTGCTGTATAGCACTCTACTGTACTGTTCTCTGCTGTATAGCACTCTACTGTACTGTTCACTGCTGTATAGCACTCTACTGTACTGTTCACTGCTGTATAGCACTCTACTGTACTGTTCTCTGCTGTATAGCACTCTACTGTACTGTACGCTACTGTACTCTACTGTACTGTTCTCTGCTGTATAGCACTCTACTGTACTGTACTCTGCTGTATAGCACTCTACTGTATACTACTGCACTATACTGTACTGTACGCTACTGTATAGCACTCTACTGTATACTACTGCACTCTACTGTACTGTTCTCTGCTGTATAGCACTCTACTGTACTGTATGCTACTGTATAGCACTCTACTGTATACTACTGCACTCTATTGTACTGTTCTCTGCTGTATAGCACTCTACTGTACTGTTCACTGCTGTATAGTACTCTACTGTACTGTTCTCTGCTGTATAGCACTCTACTGTACTGTTCTCTGCTGTATAGCACTCTACTGTACTGTTCTCTGCTGTATAGCACTCTACTGTACTGTTCTCTGCTGTATAGCACTCTACTGTACTGTTCACTGCTGTATAGCACTCTACTGTACTGTACGCTACTGTTCTCTGCTGTATAGCACTCTACTGTACTGTACGCTACTGTTCTCTGCTGTATAGCACTCTACTGTACTGTTCTCTGCTGTATAGCACTCTACTGTACTGTTCACTGCTGTATAGCACTCTACTGTACTGTTCTCTGCTGTATAGCACTCTACTGTACTGTTCTCTGCTGTATAGCACTCTACTGTACTGTTCTCTGCTGTATAGCACTCTACTGTACTGTTCACTGCTGTATAGCACTCTACTGTACTGTTCACTGCTGTATAGCACTCTACTGTACTGTTCACTGCTGTATAGCACTCTACTGTACTGTTCTCTGCTGTATAGCACTCTACTGTACTGTTCTCTGCTGTATAGCACTCTACTGTACTGTACTCTGCTGTATAGCACTCTACTGTACTGTTCTCTGCTGTATAGCACTCTACTGTACTGTACTCTGCTGTATAGCACTCTACTGTACTGTTCACTGCTGTATAGCACTCTACTGTACTGTTCACTGCTGTATGGCACTCTACTGTACTGTTCTCTGCTGTATGGCACTCTACTGTACTGTACTCTGCTGTATAGCACTCTACTGTACTGTACTCTGCTGTATAGCACTCTACTGTACTGTTCTCTGCTGTATAGCACTACTGTACTGTTCACTGCTGTATAGCACTACTGTACTGTACTGTTCTCTGCTGTATAGCACTACTGTACTGTACTCTGCTGTATAGCACTCTACTGTACTGTTCTCTGCTGTATAGCACTCTACTGTACTGTTCTCTGCTGTATAGCACTCTACTGTACTGTACTCTGCTGTATAGCACTCTACTGTACTGTACTCTGCTGTATAGCACTCTACTGTACTGTTCTCTGCTGTATAGCACTCTACTGTACTGTACGCTACTGTACTCTAATGTACCGTTCTCTGCTGTATAGCACTCTACTGTACTGTACGCTAGTGTATAGCACTCTACTGTATACTACTGCACTCTACTGTACTGTACACTACTGTATAGCACTCTACTGTATACTACTGCACTCTACTGTACTGTTCTCTGCTGTATAGCACTCTACTGTACTGTACGCTACTGTATAGCACTCTACTGTATACTACTGCACTCTACTGTACTGCTCTCTGCTGCATAGCACTCTGCTGTAGGGTACTGTACTGAGTGAGACATATTAAAGGACAGGACAGAGGTAATTAACAGGGGAACCCCCAACTCAACCTTAATCTCCCATCTTAAGGGGTCTACACAGAATACGTAAACGGAGCCAAACAAGCATGGTGCAGTGTCGCAATGTCGTTTTCAACACAACAAGGACAGTTCCTTGTAGTTCGCCCTGACAGTCGACGTACGCCCATGCCACATAAAAATTTTAGCATGCCGTATCACCCCTTTTGTAGAAATATAATATCAATGTCAAACAATAAACCAAACAACATTGTAGCCTTATAAGAATCCCCCCGAAATGTATTTTGTTTAGAAGTAATAACTAGTGATTCCAATCTACTTATATAAAGAAGCTGTGAGACGTGCTTTTTCTCCACAACCAAAACACAACTTTTTGGGGGGGAGCTGATTTGCGAGTGAATACATTAAAGCTGCATATGAAACTGGGATAACTTTGTAGGTTACACTGGCATGTATAATAATATTTGCTAGGGAATATTATTTACTAAATAAATGAGATTATTTCACATGGCAATGTTGGAAGCTTATAATATAATAATAATAATATAATAATATAATAATATATATGCCATTTAGCTGACGCTTTTATCCAAAGCGACTTACAGTCATGTGTGCATACATTCTACGTATGGGTGGTCCCGGGAATCGAACCCACTACCCTGGCGTTACAAGCGCCATGCTCTACCAACTGAGCCACATCAACTTCAAATTCGAGATTGCTATCTTGGTTGAGATTGGCATTAAAAAAACAGCCTATTTTGCATTAATAACTAAATATAATCTCAGTGACATATCAAACAATAAACCAAACAACATTGGGGCCTTAAGGAATCCCCAAAAGATGCATTTAGTTTAGAACTGATAATATTGTTCTAGGCTAAAAAATACATTCTGACATTCTATTGTTTAACTTATATAGGAACAAATACATCATAGCATCATATGGAATTAGGATAATGTTGTAGGTTACACTGGCAAGTATACGAATATTTGCCAGGGCACATGATATGATTATGAATTTGATTATTTCACATGGAGATGTGGGAAACTAAAAGGATAGCTAGATTGCATTGTTTAGCCAACTTGCTAGCAAGGGAAGACAACAAGACTAGAGACACAACAAATGAGAAAACAACAAGAAAACCTAAGAATTTGACCAAAAATGTATTTTGTTTAGAAGCAATAACTATTCATTGCAGGGTTTTGCGAAATGTTAGATCCTGCTGTAGCCAACTAACGTTAGCTAGCCATATGCTTTTTCCTCCACGACCAGAACATAATGTTCTGTTCTTAGATGATATCAGAATGAATACACAATCAGCAAATGAAACTGGGATAATGTTTTAGGTTACACCAGCATGTATAGGAATATTTGCCAGGCATATTTTTTAAATTATAAATCTGATTATTTCACATGGAGATGTGGGAATCTAAAAAGGCTAGCTAGCTTGCTATGTTTTTAGCCAGGAAGGCGACTCTTCCTTGTTTTCACAAAATGAAAAGACAAAAAGAAAATACTTTCCTACGCTATCGCCTCCTTGTGAATGGGAGTGGGACCGGTGAGGATATCATGCTACTAAAAGGTGTCCGCTACTCCAAACATCCCACTCTACCCACATGCAAGCACGCAGATCAGTGGAGTAGAGCTTGTTGTAGTAACCTTATTCTTCACTCACTGTCTCGCCTCCTGTTCCCAGTAAGAGCTTTCTTCAACTTGATGAGATAAAACCTATCAATATGAATCTCATCATCGGTCTCGCTGACGCCACCTCACTGACAGGCATCAGGGAAATTATTTATCACTTAAGTGCATGAAGGCATCTTTACACACAGTGATTCAGCTTGATGTGTTTGCCCTCTGAGCCGCAGCTAACATCTTTAATTTTCTCAAGCTGTCGCATCCATTACAGCGTGGAAATGGAATCAGGTAGCGGCAGACACCGTTGATTGCGTCCCAAATGTCATCCTATTCACTATGTAGTGCTTTACTTGTCACCAGGGCCCATAGGGCTCTGGTGAAAAGTAGTGCACTATATCGGAATAGTGTGCCATTTGGAATGTACAGGATGCCTATTGTTGGACTCACTGCCACCTGCACTGTGCATTCCTTGAGAGAAGAGATGGGAGAGAAGAGTGAGAGGCATTTAACACAGAAATGATCTTAGAATAGAATCACTGTGACAGTGTTTTTTGGGTCTGATGGAGCAGGATGTCAGATGTGTGTGTGTGCATGTGTGTGGCACGTGTTGACACTGTAACATTCACCCACATACAGATGGGTGTCATTCACCTTTGCAGATAGTAGGTTTTTACATAGATGGTGTTTACAGTAGAAAGCACAATATGGATACACTGTAGCTCTCCCACTCACTGTTAGTGTTTACCTTAACCACCACCTACCTCCTCACTATCTATATATCTCAGTGACAGTGTGAATGTGATTAATGACACTGCTCTGCTCTACTTTCTCTTGCATACTTAACTCCTCCCATCTCTTTTTCTCCTCTGCCGTCCCTTCTTCCTCCCACCCATTCCCACTCACCCCCTCGCTCTCTCTCTGTCCCTGCCCACACTATCTGTCTCTCTCCTTCTTTCCCTCCCCTGCTCTCTCTCACCCCCTCGCTCTCTCTCTGTCCCTGCCCACACTATCTGTCTCTCTCCTTCTTTCCCTCCCCTGCTCTCTCTCTCACCCCCTCGCTCTCTCTCTGTCCCTGCCCACACTATCTGTCTCTCTCCTTCTTTCCCTCCCCTGCTCTCTCTCTGTCCCTGCCCACACTATCTGTCTCTCTCCTTCTTTCCCTCCCCTGCTCTCTCTCTCACCCCCTCGCTCTCTCTCTTTCCCTGCCCACACTATCTGTCTCTCTCCTTCTTTCCCTCCCCTGCTCTCTCTCTCACCCCCTCGCTCTCTTTCTGTCCCTGCCCACACTATCTGTCTCTCCTTCTTTCCCTCCCCTGCTCTCTCTCACCCCTTCGCTCTCTCTCTGTCCCTGCCCACACTATCTGTCTCTCCTTCTTCTTGCTCCCTCTCCACCGCTCTCTCTCTGTCCCTGCCCACACTATCTGTCTCTCTCCTTCTTTCCCTCCCCTGCTCTCTCTCTCACCCCTTCGCTCTCTCTCTGTCCCTGCCCACACTATCTGTCTCTCCTTCTTTCCCTCCCCTGCTCTCTCTCACCCCTTCTCTCTCTCTGTCCCTGCCCACACTATCTGTCTCTCCTTCTTTCCCTCCCCTGCTCTCTCTCTCCCCCTCGTCTCTCTGTCCCTGCCCACACTATCTGTCTCTCCTTCTTTCCCTCCCCTGCTCTCTCTCTCACCCCCTCGCTCTCTCTCTCCCTGCCCACACTATCTGTCTCTCCTTCTTTCCCTCCTCTGCTCTCTCTCACCCCTCACTCTCTCTCTGTCCCTGCCCACACTATCTGTCTCTCTCCTTCTTTCCCTCCCCTGCTCTCTCACCCCCTCGCTCTCTCTCTGTCCCTGCCCACACTATCTGTCTCTCCTTCTTTCCCTCCCCTGCTCTCTCACCCCCTCGCTCCTCTCTGTCCCTGCCCACACTATCTGTCTCTCTCCTTCTTTCCCTCCCCTGCTCTCTCTCACCCCTTCGCTCTCTCTCTGTCCCTGCCCACACTATCTGTCTCTCCTTCTTTCCCTCCCCTGCTCTCTCTCACCCCCTCGCTCTCTCTCTGTCCCTGCCCACACTATCTGTCTCTCCTTCTTTCCCTCCCCTGCTCTCTCTCCCCCTTCGCTCTCTCTCTGTCCCTGCCCACACTATCTGTCTCTCCTTCTTTCCCTCCCTGCTCTCACTCACCCCCTCTGTCCCTGCCCACACTATCTGTCTCTCTCCTTCTTTCCCTCCCCTGCTCTCTCTCTCACCCCCTCGCTCTCTCTCTGTCCCTGCCCACACTATCTGTCTCTCCTTCTTTCCCTCCCCTGCTCTCTCTCTCACCCCCTCGCTCTCTCTCTGTCCCTGCCCACACTATCTGTCTCTCCTTCTTTCCCTCCCCTGCTCTCTCTCTCACCCCCTCGCTCTCTCTCTGTCCCTGCCCACACTATCTGTCACTCCTTCTTTCCCTCCCCTGCTCTCTCTCTCTCTCTCCTCCTCTCTCAAGTCAATTCAATTTCAATTTAAGGGCTTTATTGGCATGGGAAACATATGTTAACATAGCCAAAGCAAGTGAAGTAGATAATAAAAAAAATGTGAAATAAACAACAAAAATTAACAGTAAATATTACACTCACAGAAGTTCCAAAATAATAAAAACATTTCAAATGTCATATCATGTTATACAGTGTTGTAACGATTGCCTAATAGTAGTACAAAGTACAAAAGTGAAAATATAAACATAAATATGGGTTGTATTTACAATGGTGTTTGTTCTTAACTTGTTGTCCTTTTCTTGTGGCAACAGGTCACAAATATTGCTGCTGTGATGGATATGGGAGTTTACCAAAATTGAGTTTGTTTTCGAATTCTTTGTGGATCTGTGTTTCCACCTCATTTTGCTCAGTTTCCACCTCATTTTGTGGGCAGTGTGCACATAGCCTGTCTTCTCTTGAGAGCCAGGTCTGCCTACGGCGGCCTTTCTCAATAGCAATAGGCTGTGCTCACTGAATCTGTACATAGTCAAAGCATTCCTTAAGTTTGGGTCAGTCACAATGGTCAGGTATTCTACCACTGTGTCCTCTCTGCTGAGGGCCAAATATAATTATAGTTTGCTCTGTTTTTTTGTTAATTCTTTCCAATGTGTCAGGTAATTATCTTTCTGTTTTCTCATGATTTGGTTGCGTCTAATTGTGTTGTTGTCCTGGGGCTCTGTGGGATCTGTTTGTGTTTGTGTTTGTTTTTGTGAACAGAGCCCCCATACCAGCTGGCAGAAGAGACTTTTTAGATGGTTGTAGAACTGAATTGGTGTTTTCTGATTTTTATCATTAGCAGGAATCCTCCTAATTCTGCTCTGCATGCATTATTTGTTGTTTTACGTTATACACTGCAGATGTTTTTGCAGAATTATGCATGCAGAGTCTCAATTGGGTGTTAACCCCATTTTGTAAACTCTTGGTTGGTGAGTAGACTCCAGACCTCACAACCATGAAGGGCACTGGGTTATATACCTGATGCAAGTTTTTCTTGCCAGATCCTAATTGGGATCTCAAATTGTATGTTCCAAGAAGGTCCTTCTTGCCTTGTCTCTCAGCTCGTTCACAGGTTTGTGTAAGTAATCTGTGTTGCTGATGTTTAGGCCGAGGTAGGTATATTTTTGGTGCATTCTAGGGCAAGTGTCTAGGTGGAATTTGTATTTATGGTCCTGGTAACTGGACCTTTTTTACATCACCATTATTTTTGTCTTACTGAGATTAACTGTCAGGGCCCAAGACTGACAGAATCTGTGCAGAAGATCTGGGTGCTGCTGTAGGCCCTCCTTGGTTGGGGACAGAAGCACCAGATCATCTGTAAACGGTAGACATTTCACTTCAGAGCCTAGTAGTGTAGGGCCGGGTATTGCAGAGTGTTCTAGTACCCTCGCCAATTCATTGATATAAATGTTGAAGAGGGTGGGGCTCAAGTTGCATCCCTGTCTTGCCCCCTGGCCCCTGATGAAATACACATTTGTGTTTGTTGCCAATTTTGTGTACATGGATTTTATAATGTTGTATGTTTTCCCCCCAACACTGCTTTCCATCAGTTTATTTAGCAGACCCTCATGCCAAATTGAGTCAAATGTTTTATTGAAATCAACAATGCGTGAGAAGACTTTGCTTTTGTTTTGTTTGTCAATAAGGGTATACAGGGTGAATACGTGGTCTGTTGTACGGTAATTTGGTTTAAAAAAATATTTTGATGTGAACCAACTATATTGATGTGATCAGATCTTGGTTCTAAATATTGGGGAAGATGCCAGACCTGAGGATGATGTTAAAGAGTTTAAGTATAGCCAATTGGAATTTGTGGTCTCTATATTTTATAATTTCATTTAGGATACCATCAATACCACAGGCATTTTTGGGTTGAAGGGTTTGTATTTTGTCCTGTCATTTATATTGCTTAATTGGAGAATCTAGTGGGTTATAGAAGTCTTTAACAGCTGACTCTAAGGTTTGTAATTGATCATGTATATGTTTTTGCTGTTTGTTCCTTGTTATAGGGACAAAAAGATTGGAGAAGTGGTTTATCTACATTTTTGCTAGATAGCTCTTCGTGTTGTTTGTTTAGTATGCTACAATTATCCCAGAAGTGGTTAGATTCTATGGATTCTTCACTTACATTGAGCTGATTTCTGACATGTTGTTCTTGATTTTTTCTTAGTGGATTTCTGTACTGTTTTAGTGTTTCACCATAGTAAAATGTTGGCTCAGGTTTTCTGGGTCTCTGTGTTTTTGGTTGGATAGGTTCCTCAATTATTTTCTTAGGTTTTTGCATTCTTCTTCAAACCATGTGTCATTGTTGTTAATTTTCTTAGGATGTCTGGTTGATATTTATGGATTTGATAGGGAAGTTGAGAGGTCAAATATAATATTTAGGCTTTCTACTGCCAAGTTTACACCTTCGCTATTGTAGTGAAACATTTTGTCCAGGGAGTTGTCTAAAAGGGATTGAATTTGTTGTTGGCTAATTGTTTTCTGGTAGGTTTCTACACTACTTTCCTTCCGTCTATAGCATTTCTTAATAGTATGTAGTTTGTTCAGCTTTGATGTCTCATGATTGAGTATTGCTCTGTTCAATTCGGCTGGTATTTTACTGTAATCTGATAAGGGTGTCAGTAGGCCCAATCAGATCCCTCCCTCTCTCTCCTCCTCCCCACCCTTTATAGGTCTCTCTCATTCTTTCCCTCCCCCTCTCACTCTCTCTCTCTCTTTATCTCTAATTCTCTCTCCCTCCCCACACTTTATCTGTCTCTCTCCTCCTTCACTCCCTATCTCTCTCTTTCTGGCTTCTCTGTCATAGAGCCTTACTGTCTGTCTGTGTTATCTCTAACTTCAGCAGGCTGGCTGTGCTGCTATGGTTCTGCAGGTGGGCTGGGCTGCAATGGTTCTGCAGGCTGGCTGAGCTACTATGGTTCTGCAGTCTGGCTGGGCTGCTATGGTTCAGCAGACTGGCTGGGCTGCTATGGTTCTGCAGTCTGGCTGGACTGCTATGGTTCAGCAGACTGGCCTGGACTGCTATGGTTCAGCAGACTGGCCGGGTCTGCTATGGTTCTGCAGGCTGGCTGGGCTGCTACGGTTCTGCAGGCTGGCTGGGCTGCTATGGTTCAGCAGACTGGCTGGGTCTGCTATGGTTCTGCAGGCAGGCTGGGATGCTAATGGTTCTGCAGGCAGGCTGGCTGGGATGCTATGCTTCTTCTGGCAGGCTGGGCTGCTAGGATTCAGCAGACTGGCTGGGCTGCTATGGTTCTGCAGGCAGGCTGGGATGCTATAGTTATTCTGGAAGGCTGGGCTGCTCGGGTTCAGCAGACTGGCTGGGCTGCTATGGTTCTGCAGGCAGGCTGGGATGCTATAGTTATTCTGGAAGGCTGGGCTGCTAGGGTTCAGCAGACTGGCTGGGCTGCTATGGTTCTGCAGGCTGGCTGGGATGCTATGCTTCTTCTGGCAGGCTGGGCTGCTAGGATTCAGCAGACTGGCTGGGCTGCTATGGTTCTGCAGGCAGGCTGGGCTGCTATGGTTCAGCAGGCTGTCTGGTGTTCTGAAGAGGGTCTACGAGGAGGACATGTGCAATGGGGGGTGATTAGGTCGCAGTTGTAAATGAGAACCTGTTCTCAACTAGCCTACCTGGTTAAATAAAGGTTAAATAAAAAATAAATAAAAAATAACATCTTAACACAAGAACCAGGGTCACCTTTCCTGTCTTTGAGGGGTTACCAGAGCAGGAATTATATGGTGGGGCCATAAAGGCCACAACGGACAATAGCTCATCTGTCCACCCCCTTTCTTTACGACCCTGAGCAGCTCAGGAGATAGGAGATGGACGCCTTGTGATCTGCCTGGGTTACTACACAAACTCATGACATGTTGAATATTAAACTAAATGTGATATATCTGTTCTGATCCTCCGACTGTATGTCATAAACTAAGTGTAATGTGGCTTTGGCTAAAACACGTGTAAAGGAAAGGAACCATGGTCATGTTTGGGAGATAGTTGTTCTTGGACAAAACACAATTTTAACATTCAATGAACATTTATAAGGAAATATCAAGTTTATCACACATGAACATTAAATGTGATGAGTTCTTAGGACCAATGGGGCATTCCCGTGTCACACTGTCTAGCTATTAGAGCCCGCCTTCTGTGAGTCTCCTTATAAATTATAGGACTTACTAAACAGACAGTAGATCAAGTTCCGCAAGGCGAGGCCACGCCCGTTGGGCAAATTATCCCATCTCCTTGGAAACCAAACCACCGATCGAAGAAGCCTTATCCTATATACACTACCATTCAAAAGTTTGTGGTCACTTAGAAATGTCCTTGTTTATGATCAGAAATACAGTGTAGACATTGTTAATGTTGTAAATGACTATTGAAGCTGGAAATTTATGATTTGATAGTGAAATATCTACATAGGCATATGGAGGCCCCTTTTCAGCAACCATCACTCGTGTGTTCCAATGGAACGTTGTGTTAGCTAATCCAAGTTTATCATTTTAAAAGTCTAATTGATCATTAGAAAACCCTTTTGCAATTATGTTAGCACAGCTGAAACCTGCTGTACTGATTATAACTGCTCCCTTCACAGAAGAGCGCAAACTGGCTCTAAACAGAATAGAAAGAAGAGTGGGAGGCCCTGGTACACAACTGAGCAAGAGGACAAGTACATTAGTGTCTAATTTGAGTTCCTCTATCCAGTGTCTGTCCAGTGTTCTTTTGCCCATCTTAATCTTTTCTTTTTATTGGCCAGTCTGAGATATGGCTTATTGTTTAAACTCTGCCTAGAAGGTCAGCATCCCGGAGACACCTCTTCACTGTTGACATCGAGACTGGTGTTTCGTGGGTACTATTTAATGAAGCTGCCAGTTGAAGACTTCTGAGGCGTCTGTTTCTCAAACTTGTCCCCTTGCTCAGTTGTGCACTGGGGCCTCCCACTCCTCTTTATTTTCTGGTTAGAGACAGTTTGCACTGTTCTGTGAAGGGAGTAGTACACAGCATTGTACGAGATCTTCAGATCTTCAGACTGAGACCACCATCCTCCAACCACCCATCCCATCATGATGGAATACCCACTGAGGCAACATCGACACACCAGTCATTTTCCTGTTACATTGTTCCTATTCTGTGAAAGTGGTGTTGTGTTTGCAACGTGATCATTTACTGTGCACATTGAGGTCTGGCCGAGCATAGGCACATGAGAGAGTGAGTGCTCTGTCTTTCATAGAGCTTGTTCATTAAAACAAATAAAAAAATATCATTAGCATACTGTAATTTCTGTAAGCATGCATGTGTATGTGCTACACAGCAAAGGCCATTCTTTGTTTTGACTTGGTTATGTAGGCTGTGTGTGTTTGTTGGCCTATCACGGCACTGACGATAAATGTAAATTAAGTGGGTCCCAGTCTCACATTGGCGGTGTCCCAAATGGCACCCTATTCCATATATAGTGCACTACTTTTGACCAGGTCATATACGGCTCTGGTCAAAACTAGTGGACAATTTAGGGAATAGGGTGCCATTCCGGTTGAGCCATTGTATTCCCATGCTATCGCCATGTCATCTGACTTCTGTCACTTTGTTACACAGACAGAAGGACAGTGTATTTAAGCACTGTATCAACACAACTGTTAGCATAACTGACTGCTTTTAGACCAGGGAAAATGTTCCAAATGGCACCCTATTCCCTATTTAGTGCTCTACTTTTAACCAGGGCCCATAGGACTATGGTGAAAAGTAGTGTACTATATAGGGAATAGGGTGCTACAGTATTTGAGACAGTTTGGTGGAAACTAGTTTGATGCACAAATGCTTTCCTTCCACACAATGGCTCCCCCTGCAAAACACTGATCCAAACACAATGTGCCTGCTCTAAACTGAGTGATGATTCTGCAGACCACGCACCCAGATGAGTTTAGCTTTCCTTCTTTGCACCTAATTAACTTGAGCTCTCTTAAAAAGTCACCCACATCTCTACTCTACCTCCGGGCCAATTCCACTAACTGTTCCTCCATATTGATGAGGTGTAGAACAAGTGAAGCAGGCCAGGATCTTACCTCGAGCCATGGAGAGATGTTATAAAACAAACCACAAACCAGCACCATTTCCTCAACAACTTTTGTTGCAGATACCCTGCCATAGGGTTGGTTCTGTGAAAATGTATGTGTGCAAGAGAGTGTGTGAGTGTTTTTTGGGGCTTGTGTATTTCTGTGAACAAGGAATCGATTTGTGTGGAGTGAAGTGTATGTGTCTGTCTTGTGTGCGTGTCTGTGTGTGTGTGTATCCCTGTGTGTTTGTGTGCGTGTGTGTGTGTGCTGGCTGGAGGGCAGCGCATACCAAAGGCCATACTGTGGTGTGAAGGTCACACTGAGTGGGAAACAGAGGCTGTGGATCAGACCAGAGCAGCACACCTTGCTCTTAACTGCACATATTGTACAGCAGTAAAATAAACAACAAGCATGCCAGTCTTTACTGGTTGAGGGTTGACAAGAGTGTAACTACTTCTCTTTTAGTTTTCATGAGAAATATTGCTGTGATGACATTCAGCTCAGTCTCCCATACATACTCCACAAGACATGCCAGCATCATGTCTCTTCACAGCCCCCAAGTCCAAAACGATTTTAGTTTGTATTTTTTTGGTTGTATTGTTTTGTATATTGTTGTATTTTACATTTGTGTGACTGTCCTTGTCTATCAGTGTATCGTTACATGTTTTTTGTGGACCTCAGGAAGATGATTCTGCAAAAGCTAATTGGGATCCAAATAAACACAGACAACCCTGCACAGCTGGGGTCAAGAACCTTTCTCCGGTCTCAATTCAACACACACACACACACACACACACACACACACACACACACACACACACACACACACACACACACACACACACACACACACGCACACACACACACACACACACACACACACACACACACACACACACACACACACACACACACACACACACACACACACACACACACACACACACACACACACACACACACACAATCCCTCTTATATCCTCACCTTCACTTGTGTATTCATAGAGACATGTCGATTGAGTGTCCAGACATTAGCCATGGCTGGCTCCCAGGACCATATAGGACTGACATCTGCAGGTGCTATCTCCTGAGGAGACAGTCATATGGTTCAGGCTGACGCTCTCTCACTCTCTCCAACACAGACCTGGGCTCTGTTAATTAGGGGATGCAATGGAAAACGTTTTAAAGTGCATTGCAATGGAAAACAAAGAATGAATGTTTCCTATCGGACATGTACAGATACGCTCAACAGGTCCCAGATTGAGAGGCTGTGAAGCCAGAGTGAGAAGATGAAAGAATGAGAGGAAGAGAGGAAGCGAGGATGAGAGGAAGAGAAGAAAACGTTTTTAAAAAGGTACATTTATCCTCAGCTGCCGGACTGTTTAACAAGGAGACTTTAAGAGCTGGAGTCTGTAACACGTCGCCAAACAACAGCAGAAAAATGTGAATAATATTTGTCTAGATCAAAGTTACGCTGGCCACGTTATAATTTATGACACTAGAGGCGGTGACAACGTTCAGCTTAATGATCAAAGACAAGCTAACAAGCAGCCCAATCAGTCACGATGCAGCAACCACACACTGTAGCCACATTTTGTAGCTACAGTAATCTACAGTAATACAGGGTTAGGATGGAGCTAGCTAAAACAGTACCACAGTACGTTAAACCCTAACCAATCAGTCAGGGACATGCAGGATGCAGGCAGTCACACAACATAGTTACACTAGATCACACTCCATAGGAATACCCAGGGTAAGCATGGGGCTAGCTAACACAATACAACATCCATGGCTAGTGGCAAGGCATCGCTACTGTCTTCCTGAGACCTAAACTAATGTCGCCGTAGACCCAGAAAGGCCTTGACCTTTCTAGGTCAGTGGTATTGACTGATGCTTCTGTAGTATGTTGTTTTGTTTCGGCAAGGATTTGAATCCTGCGTCCATCGTAGCAGGGATGGACCGATGTTGTAGGCTACTGACATGAGACAACAGTAGGGTTCATGCAACACCAAAGGTTCCCATATGGGATTTACTGTACTGAGCATCATTGCTAGGTTAGAACAGCACAACGTCTTGAGTGAATAGCATCCACTCAACCGAGACCCTCCAATTGGGATAGTTTCTCCTACTTTCTTCCGAGTAAGACTTTAACGTTGAGTACGATTGTCTAAGAGAGAGTGTGGATTATGCTGGAGGTGGAGAGAGATTGTAGTTGAATGTTAAAATGGTTGAATAAAACATTACATTCAATCTGACTTCATTATTATGTGAATAAAAGCTATGCAGTGGGTCATAGACGCATCAACATTCGGATACTATAATTACATTTGTTATAAGATACCTTTATGTGATTATTGGGAGACTTATAAGATTTATGAGCTGTCTATAGGGATCATAGTCCAAGCGTTATTTGATTCAGATATTTTAGCCAGTTATGTAAAATTAAAACCTATGCATAATCTAGTTGTATGTATATAGTGTAGAGATAACATTTACCATTATACCATACATCAAATAACAATTCAAGGAATATTACTCAAATATGACGACTACCGTTCATATCCTTTTTAAAAGTAAACAGATTTATTACAGTTACGCAATAAGAATACAATTATCAAGCGGTACACACCATCTTCGTTTAAAAGTATAAAAACACACTATAGTGTAATGAAACCTGCACCAGGAGATTGTTTTACAATGACACCATGAACAAAGGTTTAATCCCTCTTTTATTCTCCCAGAGAGTCAAATGTCAGTGTCTCGCATTGTCTAATTAACATCGCTTTGCTTGTCCATTACAATAAACAAAGGTATAAAAACACCAGACACATTCTTGAATGTGATCATCACAACTATTATCTAAATGACAGGAGCACATCTGTGTCGCTCCCTCTTTGAACTGATTAACACAGTAAAAATCCATAGCACTGACAGCACAATAGAACATAAAAAATGTGCTGCGCTTTAAGAACTCTTGAAACAAACCAAACAAACCAATTTAATTGACAAAGTAATATTAATATACTCAATTAAGGTTTTAATCTGTCTTCACCCCTCCAACGGTGTCCATGCTCTCAGGGTCTGTGGGATTGTCCCGCACCCGAGGAAGCCACAGATAAGGTGTGTTTGACTCCTATGATATCCATTATATGGTCAGCCATCCAGACAATGTCATAAATCGTGATTGAGTCATCACGCTGCACCTCTGCGGCTGCAAGTCACCAGATGCAAGTATCAGCTTCTTCATTTTCCACTACAAGATCGATATCATAGAGAAATAAATAATTTGGTCAATATTGCTTATGCATTGAAAATGTGTTTTTATTAGGTCTGTAATAAAGTGATTCATTTACTGAGTATTCTCACTACTTATATTTAAATAGTGGAAAAGCTCACATACCGTAACAGTAAAACCCCACTGGTTATGCCCCAAATACACCCTATTCCCTATGTAGTGCACTACTTTTGGGCCCTGGTAACTGTGAAACAGTTGGAAAACACTTTACTATCTACTCTCGTTTTCCTCACTTTTCACCTTTTAGAAAAGGGGGAAATTCTCCATGCACTAACGCATCCCATCCCATAAAAATCCCATGCATTATTCAGAGCCTTTTCTTCTTCTTTTTTATTGCCTTGAACCCTGAATCTAATTATTCTTCTGAGAAGTTGAAAAACCTTTCTGACAGCCTGGGCTCAGTGGGCTGCGTCTGACCTTTGACATTTGGTTGATTTCCTCTCTCTGTGTTCTAACATGGCTAGGTGCCAGGTAGAGACTGCGTTCCAATTGGCACTATTAAGGGAATCGGGTGCCATTTGGGACACAAACAGTGTGTTTGTATTCACCATGGGTGAGACTCTAGCTCATTGTGCTTAGGCTAGGGGTCAGGTAGCGATGGTCAGTGGCGCTGTGTGTGTGTATATGTGTGTGTGTGGCACCCTGTCATGGTTCCATCTGTCCCCGGGGCCGTCTTTACTCCCTCTAGAACCCTAAAGCTGCAGTCATGGACAATTACATCTGGGAGTTGCTTGAGGCAGGTTTCATTCGCTCCTCAACATCCCCATGGGAAAGAAGGATAGAGGTCTGCGTCCCTACATCGATTACCGAGGGCTGAACAGGATCACAATTAAGAATTGTTACCCCCTACCCTGATGTCAGACGCATTGGAGCTGGCCCAAGGGTCCTAATTCTTCACCAAACTGGACCTCCACAACGCTTACAATCTGGTTAGAATCAGGGAGTGAGCTGAATGGAAATCTGCCTTTAACACACCTAGCTGGCACCATGAGTCATAAATTTCGGATTTTCGAACTCCCCGGCAGGTCTTCCAAGAATTGGTCAATGACACGTTTAGGGATATGTTGATTCGATTTGTCTTTGTTTACCTCGACGACATCCTGATCTTCTCCAAGACCATTCCAGAACACATCCTGCATGTCCGCCAAGTCCTGAGACGCCTCCTTTAGAATGAACTATATATCAAGATTGGGAAGTGTGTGTTCCATGTATCCCAAGTCTCTTGCCTGGGCCACCTTATCTCTACAGCTGGCATCAAAATGGACCCTGTTAAGGTAAGGGCGGTCGCTGACTGGCCCCGACCCGCCTCACTTAAACAAGTCCAGCAGTTCCTTGGGTTTGCCATTTTTTACAGGTGTTTTATACGGAACTTTGGTGCGGTGGCAGCACCTGTGGTGGCAGCACCTCTCACAGCTCTAATCCGCAAGTCCCAGACCCATTTTGGCTGGATTCCCCAGGCTGACAGGGCATTCATGGAGCTCAAGGGTAATTTCACCTTTTGAACCAGTCCTTGTTCATCCTGATCCTAATCATCCCTTTGTGTCCTTTCACAGTGGAACGAGGGGGACAAGAGACTGCACCCATGTGCCTTCCTGTCCACGCAGTTCTCGCCAGCAGAACGCAACGACGGTGTAGGCAACCGGGAGCTCTTGGCAGTCAAGTGGGCCCTTGAGTGGTGGAGACTCTGGTTGGAGGGGGAACCTCATCCTTTTGTGATCTGGGCGGACCATAAGAACTTCGTCTCCATTCAGGAAGCCAAGAAGTTGACCGGAAACCAGGCTAGGTTGGCTCTGTTTTTTAACATGTTCAACTTCACTCTAGCCCATCGCCCAGGATCCAAGAACCAGCAAGCAGATGCCCTGTCCCACCAACACAATGTCTCTAATGAGGAGAGGGACTCCAAGCCCATCATCCCCTGCTCCTGCATTGTGGTATAGAGACCACTGAACGACAAGCCCAGACCAGAGAACCTGACCCCTGCGGGGGTCCCAATAACAGACTTTGTGTTCCGCGATCAGCCCATTCTCAAGTACTACAATGTGGTCACACCTCTAAATGAACTGGGCATCCAGGGGTTAATCGAACACTGGAGTTCCTGAGCTTGGAAATTCTGGTGGCCCAACATGATTCAGGATGTGAGATCCTTTGTTGCGAACTATTCCATCTGTGCCCAAAGCAAGTCCTCACGACAGCGACTGGCTGAGTTGCTCCAACCTCTGCCCGTCCCCAGCCGGCCCTGGTCCCACCCATCTGTAGACTTTATCACAGGGTTACCTCCATCTCAAGGATTTACCAGTATCCTGGTGGTCGTCGATTTTCATCGCCTTACCCAAGTTTCCTTCAGCGAAGGCGACAGCTGATCTCATGAATAGCCATGTCTTTCGACAACACCTTGCCTCAGATCATGGGCCCCAGTTCATCGCAAGGTATTGGAAAGCCTTCTGCTCCCTGTTGGGAGCGTCGGTGCATCTCTCCTTAGGGTTCCACCCACAGTCAAATGGGCAAACGGAATTGGGCAACCAGGTGCTGTTTCATTTCCACCCAGGTCAGCAACTGGAGCAAGTTCCTCGTCTGGGCGAAGTATGCCCATAACACACTGACAAACTTGTCCACTGGACTGTTGCCCTTTGAGTGTCAGTTCGGGTTCACCCCCCCCCCTCCCCCGTTTCCTGAACAAGAGGCCGATGCGGGGGTGCCATCAGCTGAGGCATTCATTCAACAATGTCCTCGCACCTGGATCAGAGCGCAATCCTCCTTGCTCTGCTCCTCTGCCCGACACCAACACCAGGCAAACCGGCATCGAAGGCCTCTTCAGCTCCTCCGACTGGGTCAACGAGTGTGACTGTCCACCTGTGATCTTCCCTTAAAGGTGGACTCGTGGAAGCTCACTCCACTCTACATTGGAACATTCAAGATCCTGAGTCGCATCAACCCGGTCACCTATCGTCTCCAGCTTACCAGGTCTATGAGGGTCTGTCCATCCTTCCATGTCTCCCGCCTCAAGTACCTTCTCTCCCCCTCACCTGCCCCTCCGCCACCTCGACTTGTTAATGGTCGCACTGCCTACACTATCTGGCGTCTTTTGGAGGCACTTCGGGTACGAGACACTCTGCACTACCGAGTGAACTGGCGGGCTGCGGCCCCGAGGAGCGGGCATGGGTGCCTGTCCGGGACATCATGGATCCGGGACTTGTTCGGGACTTCAACCAACTACATGGTAGTTGCCTTAGCTCTGCAGCTGGAGCCGTTCCTAGAAGGGGGGTACTGTCATGGTTCCACCTGTCACAATAGGGCAGCAGAGATTGTCCTAGAGACATTAACGACTCTCAGGTGTGTCCTATTTACTCACTAAGATTTCTCTGTTAAAAGAGGTGTGTTTTCTGTTGTCCTTTGCAGAATTTTGAATTGTTTAATGTGTGCGTTTGTTTCCTGAGTGAGTTTTCGAGACTCAGTGTTTTTATTTTTGATCAGTATACAGTGATCCTTTGGCTACCATGTCTCAGTAAAGTATTTATGTTTGTCCTTAACCACTGATTAATCGTCTGGACTCTTCTCTGCACCTGGGTCCAACCTCACCATGTCACACACAGGCCAATGTTCAGACTCTAGCTAAGGGTCAGGGTAGGGGTCAGGGCAGCATCCCGGCTAGTGGTCAGATGGCACTCTGGCTAGGGGTCAAGATGTCAACATGAATGGAAGGGTTTAGGATTACGATTTTGAGCTGTGTTTTGATTATGCTTTTGAGCCACAACATTACCCTGTGAAATCCCAGTGATTCTCATAGGATTAGGTTCACTTCAGAATGTAATCCACCAAATGGATTCTAAAGTCTAAGTTCAATACACTTCACATCTCCACATAGTAGGCTTAAATCCAATATACTGTGGTTACCTCAGCAGAGATAGATCTGCCTCACAGAGAGATTAATATCAATGTTGTTCGAATATAGCCTCCAGGATTACCACATATATAACACAGATCATATTACAGTGAAGTGAAACATAAGGGAGGCATCTCAAATGGCACCCTATTCACCATGTAGAGTGCCATGGCAACATGGGCCCAGGTATAACATAGCACACAATTATAGGGAATAGGGACACAACCATGGACATATGGAGTAGATTAGAAGACAGTGAACAGCTTGAGGCTACATCTAGCTTGATAAATCACAGATGTTCTCTGGTCTGATAACCAGTCTGCATACCAAATGGCATAATATTCCCTACATAGTGCACTACTTTTGACCAGAGCCCTATTGGTCCTGATCTAAAGTAGTGCACTATATAGGAAATTGGGTGCCATTTGGGACATAGCCCCAGTCATCTGATAGACCTCAAGGCGTTTGGCTAACCAACTGATTTCCAGTCAGTTTGAGGTTTCACGGGGCTCATGTTTAATGGTTAATGGTGCAGTGAACAGTGCGCCATCCCGGCGCCTGATTTGAGAAATGATTGATTCAAATGGCCTCTAATATCCATCTAAATATTACCACAGCCGTTCAATCTGACTCTGCGTTAAATGAAATTACATTAGGATTGTTTAGCTTTGAGAAAAATGGAAGATGAATTGCAATGGAAATTATTTGAGAGAGTTAATGAATAATTTATGGAGGGATGGATGGATGGATGGAAGGATGGAATGGGGTCTGTACTGCTGGAGAAGTTAAAGACAACCCTCTGCTTTTCTCCCTAGTTCTGGGATGTGTGTGATGCTTGTGGGAGTGTTTGTATGTATGTATGTGTGTGTGTGGCTGCGATGCGAATTTTGTGATTTCTCTGTAATTGGCGAGACCCATCATCTTTATTTAAGAGGCCCAGTGGGAGTCCTTTGTAATGTCTCTCTCTCCCTCTCTCTCCCTCTCTCTTTCTGTCACCTCTCTCCTCTCGGCAATCCTCTCTCTACCCCATCCTATCTCCCTCTCCATCCTCTCTTTCCCCTCTAAAAATAATGTCTCTTCCCCCCATTTCTCTTTGTAATATGGTGCTGTACTGACTGTAACTCTCAGAACGGAGATTTCTCTGAAAGGCAGCCTTATGACAAGAATACTACAGGGGTCAGTGACAGGCAGCCTTACGACAAGAAGACTATAGGGGTCAGTGACAGGCAGCCTTATGACAAGAAGACTATAGGGGTCAGTGACAGGCAGCCTTATGACAAGAAGACTATAGGGGTCAGTGACAGGCAGCCTTATGACAGGAAGACTATAGGGATCAGTGACAGGCAGCCTTATGACAAGAAGACTATAGGGATCAGTGACAGGCAGCCTTATGACAAGAAGACTATAGGGGTCAGTGACAGGCAGCCTTATGACAAGAAGACTATAGGGATCAGTGACACGCAGCCTTATGACAGGAAGACTATAGGGGTCAGTGACAGGCAGCCTAATGACAAGAAGACTATAGGGATCAGTGACATTACATTTACATTTACATTTAAGTCATTTAGCAGACGCTCTTATCCAGAGCGACTTACAAATTGGTGCATACACCTTATGACATCCAGTGGAACAGCCACTTGCATCTAAATCTTTTTTTTGGGGGTGAGAAGGATTACTTACCCTTACTTACCCTATCCTAGGTATTCCTTGAAGAGGTGGGGTTTCAGGTGTCTCCGGAAGGTGGTGATTAACTCCGCTGTCCTGGCGTCGTGAGGGAGTTTGTTCCACCACTGGGGGCCAGAGCAGCGAACAGTTTTGACTGGGCTGAGCAGGAACTGTACTTCCTCAGTGGTAGGGAGGCGAGCAGGCCAGAGGTGGATGAACGCAGTGCCCTTGTTTGGGTGTAGGGCCTGATCAGAGCCTGGAGGTACTGAGGTGCCGTTCCCCTCACAGCTCCGTAGGCAAGCACCATGGTCTTGTAGCGGATGCGAGCTTCAACTGGAAGCCAGTGGAGAGAGCGGAGGAGCGGGGTGACGTGAGAGAACTTGGGAAGGTTGAACACCAGACGGGCTGCGGCGTTCTGGATGAGTTGTAAGGGGTTTAATGGCACAGGCAGGGAGCCCAGCCAACAGCGAGTTGCAGTAATCAAGACGGGAGATGACAAGTGCCTGGATTAGGACCTGCGCCGCTTCCTGTGTGAGGCAGGGTCGTACTCTGCGGATGTTGTAGAGCATGAACCTACAGGAACGGGACACCGCCTTGATGTTAGTTGAGAACGTCAGGGTGTTGTCCAGGATCACGCCAAGGTTCTTAGCGCTCTGGGAGGAGGACACAATGGAGTTGTCAACCGTGATGGCGAGATCATGGAACGGGCAGTCCTTCCCCGGGAGGAAGAGGAGCTCCGTCTTGCTGAGGTTCAGCTTGAGGTGGTGATCCGTCATCCACACTGATATGTCTGCCAGACATGCAGAGATGCGATTCGCCACCTGGTCATCAGAAGGGGCAAAGGAGAAGATTAATTGTGTGTCGTCTGCATAGCAATGATAGGAGAGACCATGTGAGGTTATGACAGAGCCAAGTGACTTGGTGTATAGCGAGAATAAGAGAGGGCCTAGAACAGAGCCCTGGGGACACCAGTGGTGAGAGCGCGTGGTGAGGAGACAGATTCTTGCCACGCCACCTGGTAGGAGCGACCTGTCAGGTAGGACGCAATCCAAGCGTGGGCCGCGCCGGAGATGCCCAACTCGGAGAGGGTGGAGAGGAGGATCTGATGGTTCACAGTATCGAAGGCAGCCGATAGGTCTAGAAGGATGAGAGCAGAGGAGAGAGAGTTAGCTTTAGCGGTGCGGAGCGCCTCCGTGATACAGAGAAGAGCAGTCTCAGTTGAATGACTAGTCTTGAAACCTGACTGATTTGGATCAAGAAGGTCATTCTGAGAGAGATAGCGGTAGAGCTGGCCAAGGACGGCACGCTCAAGAGTTTTGGAGAGAAAAGAGAGAAGGGATACTGGTCTGTAGTTGTTGACATCGGAGGGATCGAGTGTAGGTTTTTTCAGAAGGGGTGAAACTCTCGCTCTCTTGAAGACGGGAGGGACGTAGCCAGCGGTCAGGGATGAGTTGATGAGCGAGGTGAGGTAAGGGAGAAGGTCTCCGGAAATGGTCTGGAGAAGAGAGGAGGGGATAGCGGGCAGGTTGTTGGGCGGCCGGCCGTCACAAGACGCGAGATTTCATCTGGAGAGAGAGGGGAGAAAAAGGTCAGAGCATAGGGTAGGGCAGTGTGAGCAGAACCAGCGGTGTCGTTTGACTTAGCAAACGAGGATCGGATGTTGTCGACCTTCTTTTCAAAATGGTTGACGAAGTCATCTGCAGAGAGGGAGGAGGGGGGATTCAGGAGGGAGGAGAAGGTGGCAAAGAGCTTCCTAGGGTTAGAGGCAGATGCTTGGAATTTAGAATGGTAGAAAGTGGCTTTAGCAGCAGAGACAGAGGAGGAAAATGTAGAGAGGAGGGAGTGAAAGGATGCCAGGTCCGCAGGGAGGCGAGTTTTCCTCCATTTCCGCTCGGCTGCCCGGAGCCCTGTTCTGTGAGCTCGCAATGAGTCGTCGAGCCACGGAGCGGGAGGGGAGGACCGCGCCGGCCTGGAGGATAGGGGACATAGGGAGTCAAAGGATGCAGTAAGGGAGGAGAGGAGGGTTGAGGAGGCAGAATCAGGAGATAGGTTGGAGAAAGTTTGAGCAGAGGGAAGAGATGATAGGATGGAAGAGGAGAGAGTAGCGGGGAGAGAGAGCGAAGGTTGGGACGGCGCGATACCATCCGAGTAGGGGCAGTGTGGGAAGTGTTGGATGAGAGCGAGAGGGAAAAGGATACAAGGTAGTGGTCGGAGACTTGGAGGGAGTTGCAATGAGGTTAGTGGAAGAACAGCATCTAGTAAAGATGAGGTCAAGCGTATTGCCTGCCTTGTGAGTAGGGGGAAGGTGAGAGGGTGAGGTCAAAAGAGGAGAGGAGGGAAAGAAGGAGGCAGAGAGGAATGAGTCAAAGGTAGACGTGGGGAGGTTAAAGTCGCCCAGAACTGTGAGAGGTGAGCCGTCCTCAGGAAAGGAGCTTATCAAGGCATCAAGCTCATTGATGAACTCTCCGAGGAACCTGGAGGGCGATAAATGATAAGGATGTTAAGCTTGAAAGGGCTGGTAACTGTGACAGCATGGAATTCAAAGGAGGCGATAGACAGATGGGTAAGGGGAGAAAGAGAGAAAGACCACTTGGGAGAGATGAGGATCCCGGTGCCACCACCCCGCTGACCAGAAGCTCTCGGGGTGTGCGAGAACACGTGGGCGGACGAGGAGAGAGCAGTAGGAGTAGCAGTGTTATCTGTGGTGATCCATGTTTCCGTCAGTGCCAAGAAGTCAAGGGACTGGAGGGAGGCATAGGCTGAGATGAACTCTGCCTTGTTGGCCGCAGATCGGCAGTTCCAAAGGCTACCGGAGACCTGGAACTCCACGTGGGTCGTACGCGCTGGGACCACCAGATTAGGGTGGTCGCGGCCACGCGGTGTGGAGCGTTTGTATGGTCTGTGCAGAGAGGAGAGAACAGGGATAGACAGACACATAGTTGACAGGCTACAGAAAAGGCTACGCTAATGCAAGGAGATTGGAATGACAAGTGGACTACACGTCTCGAATGTTCAGAAAGTTAAGGTTACGTAGCAAGAATCTTATTGACTAAAATGATTAAAATGATACAGTACTGCTAAAGTAGGCTAGCTGGCAGTGGCTGCGTTGTTGACACTACACTAATCAAGTCGTTCCGTTGAGTGTAATAGTTTCTACAGTGCTACTATTCGGGGGCTAGCTGGCTAGCTAGCAGTGTTGTTTATGTTACGTTGCGTTAAAAGAACGACAATAGCTGGCTAGCTAACCTAGGAAATCGCTCTAGACTACACAATTATCTTTGAGACAAAGACGGCTATGTAGCTAGCTACGATCAAACAAATCAAACCGTTGTACTGTAATGAAATGAAATGAAAATGTGATACTACCTGACCGGTGATTGAATTCGAAACAGTAGACGTTGGCTAGCTGTTAGCTGTTAGCTGTTGGCTAGCTAGCAGAGTCTCCTACGTTAAGGACGACAAATAGCTGGCTAGCGAACCTCAGTGAATTAAGATAATCACTCCAAGGCTACACACACTAAACTACACAATTATCTTGGAAACAAAGACAGCTATGTAGCTAGCTAACACTAGACTAATCAAGTCGTTCAGTTGAGTGAATAGCACTACAGTGATGCTAATCTGTGTGCGTTAGTTAGCGCTTGCTAGCTCCTGGGCGAATAGCAGTGAAGGCTACGTTAGGGCGACAGAAGACTATAGGGATCAGTGACACGATAGGCAGCCTTAAGACAGGAAGACTATAGGGATCAGTGACAGGCAGTCTTACGACAGGAAGACTATAGGGATCAGTGACAGGCAGCCTTATGACAGGAATACTATAGGGATCAGTGACAGGCAGCCTTATGACAGGAAGACTATAGGGATCAGTGACAGGCAGCCTTATGACAGGAAGACTATAGGGATCAGTGACAGGCAGCCTTATGACAAGAAGACTATAGGGATCAGTGACAGGCAGCCTTATGACAAGAAGACTATAGGGATCAGTGACAGGCAGCCTTATGACAAGAAGACTATAGGGATCAGTGACAGGCAGGCTTATGACAAGAAGACTATAGGGGTCAGTGACAGGCAGCCTTATGACAAGAAGACTATAGGGGTCAGTGACAGGCAGCCTTATGACAAGAAGACTATAGGGGTCAGTGACAGGCAGCCTTATGACAAGAAGACTATAGGGGTCAGTGACAGGCAGCCTTATGACAAGAAGACTATAGGGATCAGTGACAGGCAGCCTTATGACAAGAAGACTATAGGGATCAGTGACAGGCAGCCTTATGACAGGAAGACTATAGGGATCAGTGACAGGCAGCCTTATGACAGGAATACTATAGGGATCAGTGACAGGCAGCCTTATGACAGGAAGACTATAGGGATCAGTGGCAGGCAGCCTTATGACAGGAAGACTATAGGGATCAGTGACAGGCAGCCTTATGACAAGAAGACTATAGGGATCAGTGACAGGCAGCCTTATGACAAGAAGACTATAGGGATCAGTGACAGGCAGCCTTATGACAAGAAGACTATAGGGATCAGTGACAGGCAGCCTTATGACAAGAAGACTATAGGGATCAGTGACAGGCAGCCTTATGACAAGAAGACTATAGGGATCAGTGACAGGCAGCCTTATGACAAGAATACTATAGGGATCAGTGACAGGCAGCCTTATGACAGGAAGACTATAGGGATCAGTGACAGGCAGCCTTATGACAAGAAGACTATAGGGATCATTGACAGGCAGCCTTATGACAAGAAGACTATAGGGGTCAGTGACAGGCAGCCTTATGACAGGAAGACTATAGGGATCAGTGACTGGCAGCCTTATGACAGGAAGACTATAGGGGTCAGTGACAGGCAGCCTAATGACAAGAAGACTATAAGGGTCAGTGACAGGCAGCCTTATGACAAGAAGACTATAGGGATCAGTGACACGCAGTCTTATGAGAAGAAGACTATAGGGGTCAGTGACAGGAAGCCTTATGACAAGAAGACTATAGGGGTCAGTGAGTGTGTGTGGAGTATGAGGAGTCCGCATTAGAGGTCGACCTAATATTTGAAGCTGTTATTGACCACCAGGCTCTCGTGGATAGAGGGAGAGGGCAGTGTGTTCATGTGCGCACATGAGTGTATTTGTAATAAAAGTGAGGGATGGAGGTACAACCTATTTCATTATCAACTACTCACTAGATACATGATATCTGTACAGGTTATCCTATGTAACACAGATAATATACCCCTGAGACCAGGCTAATGCATGTACAACTAACCTTGGTACCTAGATTCTACATGTTGAATCACCACTGTTCGTCTACACCCAGCAGGTAATCTACTGCACACAACCGACATTCACTCTAGCGTGTTTCCTCTCTTACAACTACAACTTATCAGTATGCTGTTTAATATCCCAGTAAGAACAGAGCCTCCCTGTTAAAGGATTAAACCATCCAGATTGGCTACCCTGCCAAATCCCACACCCCTCCAGGAGAAGCCTGCTCGCAGGATTGGTGGGTCCCCTGCGGGACCAATAAACAAATTAGGCACATTTGGGCAGTCTTGATGCAATATTTTGAACAGAAATGCAATGGTTCATTGGATCAGGGTAAAACTTTGAACATACACTGATGCCATCTAGTGGCCAATATCTAAATTGCACCTGGGCTGGAATAATACATTATGGCCTTTCTCTTGATTTTCAAATATGATGGTACACATTTGTTTTTAAATGGTTGTTTTTTCTTTGTATTATCTTTTACCAGATCGAATGTGTTATATCCTCCTACATTCCTTTCACATTTCCCCAAACTTCAAAGTGTTTCCTTTCAAATGGTACCAATAATATGCATATCCTTAATAGAGGAGAGTTAATGCCGTAACTTAAGCTAGGAATGATACAGAGAAGTAAGCAAACAATTCAAAATATTGGAACAACTTAAAAATGTGACTATGAGAAACATGGATGAACGTCTAATTCTGACTTGAGACTGTGAGAGCTTGTTGCTCCTTTTATCATACACTTTATTTCTCTCTCTCCTTTTCTCTCTCCTGCACACGAACGCATGCATGCACACACGGGCACACACACACACACGTATGCTTTGTTTCTATCATGACTAACCTGTGTTGACATTTAAAGTCCTTTGTACCAATTACTGCTCACAATCATCCTCATTAGATCAGTTATGTTTCAGTTAGAGGTATTAAAAAATAGGGCTCCCATTGCAGCAAACCACTAACCATCTGTGTATAATTATGGAACAGAAATTCGGACTTTGAAACACTTCTCTATGTTTTTAATTCTCATATGTGAAGAGGAGAAATGTGGAGAAGATATAGAGGAGAGATGTAGTGGAAAGGTAGAGGGAATCAAGAGGACAGTTAAAGAGAGGTAGAGTAAAAATAGTGGAGAGGTAGAGAATAGGAGAGATGTAGAGGAGAGACAAAGGAGGGGTAGAGGAGAGGTAGAGAAGAGGTGTAGAGGAAGATAAGAGCGGAAGAGAAAAGACAGGAGAAACGTAGATGAAAGAGTTGGAGAGATAGAGGTAGAGGAGAGATAGAGGTAGAGGAGAGATAGAGGTTGAGGAGAGAGAGGTAGAGAGGTAGATGGTTGAGGTAGAGGATAGGTAGAGAGAGGCAGAAGAGAGAGGTAGAGGTGAGGTGTAAAAGATATGTAGAGGACAGCGGAGAAAGGTAGAGGAGAGATATAGGTGAGGTAGAGGAGAGAGGTGGCAGAGAGAGGTAGAGGAGAGACATAGGAGAGGTAGAGGAGAGAGGTGGCAGAGAAGTAGTGGAGATAGGTAGTGGAGAGATATAGGAGAGGTAGCGAGAGGTAGAATAGAGGTAGAGGGGAGTGGTATGGAAGAGAGGGAGAGGAGAGGAGAGGTAGGGGTGTATAGGAGAGGTATAGAGGAGAGAGGTAGATGAGAGGGAGAGGAGACATTTACATTTACATTACATTTAAGTCATTTAGCAGACGCTCTTATCCAGAGCGACTTACAAATTGGTGCATACACCTTATGACAACCAGTGGAACAGCCACTTGCATCTAAATCTTGTTGGGGGAGAAGGGGGGTGAGAAGGATTACTTACCCTTACTTACCCTATCCTAGGTATTCCTTGAAGAGGTGGGGTTTCAGGTGTCTCCGGAAGGTGGTGATTGACTCCGCTGTCCTGGCGTCGTGAGGGAGTTTGTTCCACCATTGGGGGCCAGAGCAGCGAACAGTTTTGACTGGGCTGAGCGGGAACTGTACTTCCTCAGTGGTAGGGAGGCGAGCAGGCCAGAGGTGGATGAACGCAGTGCCCTTGTTTGGGTGTAGGGCCTGATCAGAGCCTGGAGGTACTGAGGTGCCGTTCCCTCACAGCTCCGTGGCGAGCACCATGGTCTTGTAGCGGATGCGAGCTTCAACTGGAAGCCAGTGGAGAGAGCGGAGGAGCGGGGTGACGTGAGAGAACTTGGGAAGGTTGAACACCAGACGGGCTGCGAGCGTTCTGGATGAGTTGTAGGGGTTTAATGGCACAGGCAGGGAGCCCAGCCAACAGCGAGTTGCAGTAATCAAGACGGGGAGATGACAAGTGCCTGGATTAGGACCTGCGCCGCTTCCTGTGTGAGGCAGGGTCGTACTCTGCGGATGTTGTAGAGCATGAACCTACAGGAACGGGACACCGCCTTGATGTTAGTTGAGAACGTCAGGGTGTTGTCCAGGATCACGCCAAGGTTCTTAGCGCTCTGGGAGGAGGACACAATGGAGTTGTCAACCGTGATGGCGAGATCATGGAACGGGCAGTCCTTCCCCGGGAGGAAGAGGAGCTCCGTCTTGCTGAGGTTCAGCTTGAGGTGGTGATCCGTCATCCACACTGATATGTCTGCCAGACATGCAGAGATGCGATTCGCCACCTGGTCATCAGAAGGGGGAAAGGAGAAGATTAATTGTGTGTCGTCTGCATAGCAATGATAGGAGAGACCATGTGAGGTTATGACAGAGCCAAGTGACTTGGTGTATAGCGAGAATAAGAGAGGGCCTAGAACAGAGCCCTGGGGACACCAGTGGTGAGAGCGCGTGGTGAGGAGACAGATTCTCGCCACGCCACCTGGTAGGAGCGACCTGTCAGGTAGGACGCAATCCAAGCGTGGGCCGCGCCGGAGATGCCCAACTCGGAGAGGGTGGAGAGGAGGATCTGATGGTTCACAGTATCGAAGGCAGCCGATAGGTCTAGAAGGATGAGAGCAGAGGAGAGAGAGTTAGCTTTAGCAGTGCGGAGCGCCTCCGTGATACAGAGAAGAGCAGTCTCAGTTGAATGACTAGTCTTGAAACCTGACTGATTTGGATCAAGAAGGTCATTCTGAGAGAGATAGCGGTAGAGCTGGCCAAGGACGGCACGCTCAAGAGTTTTGGAGAGAAAAGAGAGAAGGGATACTGGTCTGTAGTTGTTGACATCGGAGGGATCGAGTGTAGGTTTTTTTCAGAAGGGGTGCAACTCTCGCTCTCTTGAAGACGGGAGGGACGTAGCCAGCGGTCAGGGATGAGTTGATGAGCGAGGTAAGGTAAGGGAGAAGGTCTCCGGAAATGGTCTGGAGAAGAGAGGAGGGGATAGGGTCAAGCGGGCAGGTTGTTGGGCGGCCGGCCGTCACAAGACGCGAGATTTCATCTGGAGAGAGAGGGGAGAAAGAGGTCAGAGCATAGGGTAGGGCAGTGTGAGCAGAACCAGCGGTGTCGTTTGACTTAGCAAACGAGGATCGGATGTCATCAACCTTCTTTTCAAAATGGTTGACGAAGTCATCTGCAGAGAGGGAGGAGGGAGGGGGGGAGGATTCAGGAGGGAGGAGAAGGTGGCAAAGAGCTTCCTAGGGTTAGAGGCAGATGCTTGGAATTTAGAATGGTAGAAAGTGGCTTTAGCAGCAGAGACAGAGGAGGAAAATGTAGAGAGGAGGGAGTGAAAGGATGCCAGGTCCGCAGGGAGGCGAGTTTTCCTCCATTTCCGCTCGGCTGCCCGGAGCCCTGTTCTGGAGACCATGCATATGCACAGTTTCTAGTGGTTGAAGTATTGCATTGCAAGAAGGCAAAAGTAGCCTAGCAGCCTTGTGCAAATGGGGAATACATTACTTATTTATAACAAAAAAATGGTAGCTAAATATATTAACAAGATGCAATCATTGGCAGTTGAGCAAAAATCTATTTTTTTCACCTTTGCATTCTAAGAGGAGAGGTACTGTATAGGAGAGGTAGAGGAGCTCTAGAGGAGAGGTAGAGGAGGTAGAAGAAAGATAGAGGCGAGATATAGGGGAGATGGAGAGCAGAGATAAAGGAGAGAGGGAGGAGAGAGGTAGAGGAGAGACAGGAGGTGTAGATGGGAGAGGTAGAGGAAAGATAGAGGAGAGAGGTAGAGAAGAGGTTGAGGTTTAGAGGAGAGAGGTAGATGAGAGGTAGAGGTGAGAGGTAGAGGTTTAGAGGAGAGAGGTAGAGGAGAGGTTGAGGTTTAGAGGAGAGAGGTAGAAGAGAGGTAGAGGAGAGAGGTAGAGGAGAGACATAGGAGAGCTAGATGGGAGAGGTAGAGGATAAGGTAGAGGAAAGCTAGAGGAGAGGTAGAGGAGAGATAGAGGAGAGAGGTAGAGTAGAGAGGTAGAGGAGAGATAGAGGTGTAGATGAGAGTCGTAGAGAAAAGACAGAGGAGAGGTAGAGGACAGATGTAGAGGAGAAATAAAGGAGTAGAGGTGAGAGGTAGAGGAGAGATGTAGAGGAGAGGTTGAGGTTTAGAGGAGAGATGTAGAGGAGAGAGGTAGAGGAGAGACATAGGAGAGCTAGATGGGAGAGGTAGAGGAAAGCTAGAGGAGAGGTAGAGGAAAGATAGAGGAGAGAGGTAGAGGAGAGAGGTAGAGGAGAGATAGAGGTATAGATGAGAGTTGTAGAGAAAAGACAGAGGAGAGGTAGAGGAAGAGGTAGAGGAGAAATAAAGGAGAGGTAGAGGAGAGATGTAGAGGAGTGGTAAAGGAGAGGGAGAGGTGTAGAGAAGAGATAGAGGATAGAGGTAGAGGAGAGAGGTAGAGGATAAATATAGGATAAATAAAGGATAGATGGAAGAAAGGTAGAAGAGAGATAGAGTAGAGGGGTAATGGAGAGGTAGAGGATAGATAGAAGATGGATAGAGAAGAAAGGTAGAGGAGAGATATAGGAGAGGTAGAGGAGAGGTGGGGGGAAAGGTAGAAGAGAGAGGGAGAGGAGAGGTAGAGGAGAGGTAGAGGTGCAATGGATATGTGTCTAGGAGAGAGGTAGAGGAGAGGTGGGGGGAAAGGTAGAAGAGAGAGGTAGAGGTAGAGGAGAGATATGGAGGGTAGAGGTAGAGGAGAGGTAAAGGAGAGGTAGAGGAGAGGTGGGGGAAAGGTAGAAGAGAGAGGTAGAGGTAGAGGAGAGATATGGAGGGGAGAGGTAGAGGAGAGGTAAAGGAGAGGTAGAGGAGAGGTGGGGGGAAAGGTAGAAGAGAGAGGTAGAGGAGAGGTAGAGGAGAGATATGGAGGAGAGAGGTAGAGGAGAGAGGTAGAGGAGAGAGGTAGAGGAGAGAGGTAGAGGAGAGGTAAAGGAGAGGTAGAGGAGAGATATGGAGGAGAGAGGTAGAGGAGAGGTAAAGAGAGGTAGAGGAGAGATATGGAGGAGAGAGGTAGAGGAGAGGTAAAGGAGAGGTAGAGGAGAGATATGGAGGAGGAGGTAAAGGAGAGGTAGAGGAGAGGTAGAGGAGAGATATGGAGGAGAGAGGTAAAGGAGAGGTAGAGGAGAGGTAGAGGAGAGATATGGAGGAGAGAGGTAGAGGAGAGAGGTAGAGGAGAGAGGTAGAGGAGAGAGGTAGAGGAGAGAGGTAGAGGAGAGAGGTAGAGGAGAGAGGTAGACGTAGAGGTGAGGTGCAATGGATATGTGTCTATGAGAGAGGTAGAGGAGAGGTGCAATGGATATGTGTCTATGAGAGAGGTAGAGGAGAGGTGCAATGGATATGTGTCTATGAGAGAGGTAGAGGAGAGGTGCAATGGATATGTGTCTATGAGAGAGGTAGAGGAGAGGTGCAATGGATATGTGTCTATGAGAGAGGTAGGGGAGAGGTGCAATGGATATGTGTCTATGAGAGAGGTAGAGGAGAGGTGCAATGGATATGTGTCTATGAGAGAGGTAGGGGAGAGGTGCAATGGATATGTGTCTATGAGAGAGGTAGAGGAGAGGTGCAATGGATATGTGTCTATGAGAGAGGTAGAGGGAGAGGTGGGGGGAAAGGTAGAAGAGAGAGGTAGAGGAGAGAGGGAGAGGTAGAGGAGAGGTAGAGGAGAGATATGGAGGAGAGAGGTAGAGGAGAGGTAAAGGAGAGGTAGAGGAGAGGTAGAGGAGAGATATGGAGGAGAGAGGTAGAGGAGAGGTAAAGGAGAGGTAGAGGAGAGATATGGAGGAGAGAGGTAAAGGAGAGGTAGAGGAGAGGTAGAGGAGAGAGGTAGAGGAGAGATATGGAGGAGAGAGGTAAAGGAGAGGTAGAGGAGAGGTAGAGGAGAGAGGTAGACGAGAGGTGAGGTGCAATGGATATGTGTCTATGAGAGAGGTAGAGGAGAGGTGCAATGGATATGTGTCTATGAGAGAGGTAGAGGAGAGGTGCAATGGATATGTGTCTATGAGAGAGGTAGAGGAGAGGTGCAATGGATATGTGTCTATGAGAGAGGTAGAGGAGAGGTGCAATGGATATGTGTCTATGAGAGAGGTAGAGGTGAGGTGCAATGGATATGTGTCTATGAGAGAGGTAGAGGAGAGGTGCAATGGATATGTGTCTATGAGAGAGGTAGAGGAGAGGTGCAATGGATATGTGTCTATGAGAGAGGTAGAGGAGAGGTGCAATGGATATGTGTCTATGAGAGAGGTAGAGGAGAGGTGCAATGGATATGTGTCTAGAGAGGTAGAGGAGAGGTGCAATGGATATGTGTCTATGAGAGAGGTAGAGGAGAGGTGCAATGGATATGTGTCTATGAGAGAGGTAGAGGAGAGGTGCAATGGATATGTGTCTATGAGAGGTAGAGGAGAGGTGCAATGGATATGTGTCTATGAGAGAGGTAGAGGAGAGGTGCAATGGATATGTGTCTATGAGAGAGGTAGAGGAGAGGTGCAATGGATATGTGTCTATGAGAGAGGTAGAGGAGAGGTGCAATGGATATGTGTCTATGAGAGAGGTAGAGGAGAGGTGCAATGGATATGTGTCTATGAGAGAGGTAGAGGAGAGGTGCAATGGATATGTGTCTATGAGAGAGGTAGAGGAGGTGCAATGGATATGTGTCTATGAGAGAGGTAGAGGAGAGGTGCAATGGATATGTGTCTATGAGAGAGGTAGAGGAGAGGTGCAATGGATATGTGTCTATGAGAGAGGTAGAGGAGAGGTGCAATGGATATGTGTCTATGAGAGAGGTAGAGGAGAGGTGCAATGGATATGTGTCTATGAGAGAGGTAGAGGAGAGGTGCAATGGATATGTGTCTATGAGAGAGGTAGAGGAGAGGTGCAATGGATATGTGTCTATGAGAGAGGTAGAGGAGAGGTGCAATGGATATGTGTCTATGAGAGAGGTAGAGGAGAGGTGCAATGGATATGTGTCTATGAGAGAGGTAGAGGAGAGGTGCAATGGATATGTGTCTATGAGAGAGGTAGAGGAGAGGTGCAATGGATATGTGTCTATGAGAGAGGTAGAGGAGAGGTGCAATGGATATGTGTCTATGAGAGAGGTAGAGGAGAGGTGCAATGGATATGTGTCTATGAGAGAGGTAGAGGAGAGGTGCAATGGATATGTGTCTATGAGAGAGGTAGAGGAGAGGTGCAATGGATATGTGTCTATGAGAGAGGTAGAGGAGAGGTGCAATGGATATGTGTCTATGAGAGAGGTAGAGGAGAGGTGCAATGGATATGTGTCTATGAGAGAGGTAGAAGAGGTGCAATGGATATGTGTCTATGAGAGAGGTAGAGGAGAGGTGCAATGGATATGTGTCTATGAGAGAGGTAGAGGAGAGGTGCAATGGATATGTGTCTATGAGAGAGGTAGAGGAGAGGTGCAATGGATATGTGTCTATGAGAGAGGTAGAGGAGAGGTGCAATGGATATGTGTCTATGAGAGAGGTAGAGGAGAGGTGCAATGGATATGTGTCTATGAGAGAGGTAGAGGAGGTGCAATGGATATGTGTCTATGAGAGAGGTAGAGGAGAGGTGCAATGGATATGTGTCTATGAGAGAGGTAGAGTGCAATGGATATGTGTCTATGAGAGAGGTAGAGGAGAGGTGCAATGGATATGTGTCTATGAGAGAGGTAGAGGAGAGGTGCAATGGATATGTGTCTATGAGAGAGGTAGAGGAGAGGTGCAATGGATATGTGTCTATGAGAGAGGTAGGGGAGAGGTGGGGGGGAAAGGTAGAAGAGAGAGGTAGAGGAGAGAGGGAGAGGTAGAGGAGAGGTGGGGGAAAGGTAGAAGATTGAGGTAGAGGGGAGGTAAAGGTGAGGTGCAATGGATATGTCTAGGAGAGAGGTAGAGGAGAGGTAGAGGAGTGGGAGAGGTAGAGGAGAGGTAGGGGGAAAGGTTGAAGAGAGAGGTAGAGGAGAGAGATAGAGGGAGAGGTAAAGGAGAGGTAGAGGTGAGGTGTAATGGATAGGTGTCTAGGAGAGAGGTAGAGGTAGAGGAGAGGTAGAAGTGAGGTGTAATGGATAGGTGTCTAGGAGAGAGGTAGAGGTAGAGGAGAGGTAGAAGTGAGGTGTAATGGATAGATGTCTAGGAGAGAGGTAGAGGTAGAGGAGAGGGTAGAAGTGAGGTGTAATGGATAGGTGTCTAGGAGAGAGGTAGAGGTAGAGGAGAGGTAGAAGTGAGGTGTAATGGATAGGTGTCTAGGAGAGAGGTAGAGGTAGAGGAGAGGTAGAAGTGAGATGTAATGGATAGGTGTCTAGGAGAGAGGTAGAGGTAGAGGAGAGGTAGAAGTGAGGTGTAATGGATAGATGTCTAGGAGAGAGGTAGAGGTAGAGGAGAGGTAGAAGTGAGGTGTAATGGATAGGTGTCTAGGAGAGAGGGAGAGGTAAAGGAGAGGTAGAGGTGAGGTGTAATGGATAGGTGTCTAGGAGAGAGGTAGAGGTAGAGGAGAGGTAGAAGTGAGGTGTAATGGATAGGTGTCTAGGAGAGAGGTAGAGGTAGAGGAGAGGTAGAAGTGAGGTGTAATGGATAGATGTCTAGGAGAGAGGTAGAGGAGCGGGAGAGGAGACCATGCATACACACTGTTTCTTGATGTTGAAGTATTGCATTGCAAGAAGGCAAAAGTAGCCTATTTATTTATTTTATCTTTGCATTCTAAAATAATTAGAAATCTATTTGTGATTATTTATTTCATTTCCATGATCATTGCAGAATAAATTCCTCATCTGTTTTGACTAATGTCATACTCATGAAATAGCCTATAGGCCTACAATAAGTTATTAAAGGCTACCATTCGTCTCATCTCTCATTTAATTCAGAAAGCATTCAGTCCCCTTGACTGTTTCCACATGTTGTTATGTTACAGCCTTATTCCAAAATTGATTAAATTAAACAAATTCCTCAGCAATCTACACACAATACCCCATAATGACAATGAAAAACTGTTTATTAGACATTTTGCTAATTTATTCAAAACAAAAGAGAAATACCTTATTTACATAAGTATTCAGACCCTTTGCTATGAGACTCGAAATTGAGCTCAGGTGCATCCTGTTTCCATTGATCGTCCATGAGATGTTTCTACAACTTGATTGGAGTCCACCTGTGGTAAATTACATTGATTGGACATGATTTGGAAAGGCACACACCTGTCTATATAAGGTAGAGATCCGAGACAGGATTGTGTCAAGACAAAGATCTGGGGAAGGGTACCAAAACATTTCTGCAGCATTGAAGATCCCCAAGAACACAGTAGCCTCCATCAGTTTTAAATGGAAGGAGTTTGGAAGCATAAAAACGTTCCATAGCTGTCCACCTGGCCAAACTGAGCAATCAGTGGGGAGAAGGGCCTTGGTCTGTCAGGGAGGTGACCAAGAACCCAATGGTCACTCTGACAGAGTTCTAGAGTTCCTTTGTGGAGATGGGAGAACCTTCCAGAAGGAAAACCATCTCTGCAATACTCCACCAATCATGGTAGAGTAGCCAGATGGAAGCCACTCCTCAGTAAAAGGTACATGGAGTTTGCCAACGGACACCTAAAGACCAAGACCATGAGAAACAAGATTCTCTGGTCTGATGAAACCAAGTTGAACTCTTTGGCCTGAATGCTAAGCGTCACGTCTGGAGGAAACCTGGCACCATCCCTACGGTGAAGCATGGTGGTGGCAGCATCATGCTGTGAGGATGTTTTTCAGCGACAGGGAGACTTGTCAGGATCGAGGGAAAGATGAACGGAGCAAAGTATAGAGAAACCTGCTCCAGAGTGCTCAGGACCTCAGACTGGAGAGAAGGTTTTACCTTCCAACAGAACAGCTCCTCTAAGCATGCAACCAAGGCAAAGTTGCCCAGCCAGAGCCAAGGATTGAGCCTGAACGAACATCTCTGGAGTGACCTGAAAATAGCTGTGCAGCAACGCTCCCCATTCAACCTGACAGAGCTTGAGAGGATCTGCAGCAAAGAATGGGAGAATCTCCCCAAATACAGGTGTGCCAAGCTTGTAGCGTCATACTCAAGCAGAATCGAGGCTGTAATTTCTGCCAAAGGTGTTTCAACAAAGTACTGAGCAGAGGGTCTGAATGCTTATGTAAGTGGGATATTTATGTTTTTTATTTGAGCAAAACTGTCTAAAAAAACTGTTTTTGCTTTATCATTATGGCCTATTGTGTGTAGATTGATGAGGAAAAACAACCATTTAATACATTTTAGAATATGGCTGTAACATAACAAAATGTGGAAAAAGTCAAGTGGTCTGAATACTTTCCGAATGCACTGTATGTAAATGTGATATTTCTGTGTTATTTTATGAATTACCAAAAATGTATAAAAACATGTTTTTGCTTTGTCATTATCGGCAATCATTATGTCGAAATTGCTTTCTTTCATTTCAAATTTCTTAGGTAGCCTTGACAATATTTAATTTATAAACATAATACATATCATAACCATTGCACCGTTTCTGGCCATGATGAGTTCATATTCCCAAAGTAGCCAAATGACCATGAACATCTCATTTAATTGGGCTTATTAGATAGGCTTTTATAATTTCAGGTTTTTGCTCTATTCATCCAAAACAGAGCATGGTTAAGTTAAAACATACAGTATAATTTAACAGGTGAACAGACGGAAAGTGTGGTCGTAACATGATGTTGTGACATACGGTCATGATATTGTTGTCGTATCAAGTGTCCACCACTTAAATATATGGCTCATGCACTGTACATGTGCACCACACTTATGTATTGAATACTATGTGATAAGTGCATGTGTAAGAGTATATAAAGTATGCTAATGTAAACATAATTTAAAGTAGTTTGTGGTATCTGTACATTACTTTACTCTTTATATTTTTGGCAACTTTTACTTCACTACATTCGTAAAGAAAATAATGTACTTTTTACTCCATATATTTTCCTTGACACCCAAAAGTATTTGCTACATTTTGACAAAAAAATTGTCAAATTCAAACACTTATCAAGAGAACATCCCTGGTCATCCATAGTGCCTCTGTATGAGGGCACAGGGAAAAACCCAGATGCAGACACAGGAGGCAGATGGTTTGAGTCACTGATATTTATTATAATCCAAGGGGCAGGCAAGAGGATGGTCATGGACAGGCAAAAGATCATAAGGTCAGTCCAAGAGGTACAGAGTGGCAGCCATGCTCGCGATCAGGCAGTATGGTCAGACAAGCGGGTTCAGAGTCAAGGCAGGCAAGGGTCAAAACCAGGAGGACTAGCAACAACCAGAGGCAAGGGTCAAAACCAGGAGGACTAGCAACAACCAGAGGAAAGGGTCAAAACCAGGAGGACTAGCAACAACCAGAGGAAAGGGTCAAAACCAGGAGGACTAGCAACAACCAGAGGAAAGGGTCAAAACCAGGAGGACTAGCAACAACCAGAGGAAAGAGTCAAAACCAGGAGGACTAGCAACAACCAGAGGAAAGGGTCAAAACCAGGAGGACTAGCAACAACCAGAGGAAAGGGTCAAAACCAGGAGGACTAGCAACAACCAGAGGCAAGGGTCAAAACCAGGAGGACTAGCAACAACCAGAGGAAAGGGTCAAAACCAGGAGGACTAGCAACAACCAGAGGAAAGAGTCAAAACCAGGAGGACTAGCAACAATCAGAGGAAAGGGTCAAAACCAGGAGGACTAGCAACAACCAGAGGAAAGGGTCAAAACCAGGAGGACTAGCAACAACCAGAGGAAAGAGTCAAAACCAGGAGGACTAGCAACAACCAGAGGAAAGAGTCAAAACCAGGAGGACTAGCAACAACCAGAGGAAAGGGTCAAAACCAGGAGGACTAGCAACAACCAGAGGCAAGGGTCAAAACCAGGAGGACTAGCAACAACCAGAGGAAAGGGTCAAAACCAGGAGGACTAGCAACAACCAGAGGAAAGGGTCAAAACCAGGAGGACTAGCAACAACCAGAGGAAAGGGTCAAAACCAGGAGGACTAGCAACAACCAGAGGAAAGGGTCAAAACCAGGAGGACTAGCAACAACCAGAGGAAAGAGTCAAAACCAGGAGGACTAGCAACAACCAGAGGAAAGGGTCAAAACCAGGAGGACTAGCAACAACCAGAGGAAAGGGTCAAAACCAGGAGGACTAGCAACAACCAGAGGAAAGAGTCAAAACCAGGAGGACTAGCAACAACCAGAGGAAAGGGTCAAAACCAGGAGGACTAGCAACAACCAGAGGCAAGGGTCAAAACCAGGAGGACTAGCAACAACCAGAGGCAAGGGTCAAAACCAGGAGGACAAGCAACAACCAGAGGAAAGGGTCAAAAGCAGGAGGACTAGCAACAACCAGAGGAAAGGGTCAAAACCAGGAGGACTAGCAACAACCAGAGGAAAGGGTCAAAACCAGGAGGACTAGCAACAATCAGAGGAAAGGGAAAAAAAGCAGGAGGACTAGCAACAACCAGAGGAAAGGGAAAAAAGCAGGAGGACTAGCAACAACCAGAGGAAAGGGAAAAAGCAGGAGGACTAGCAACAAGCAGAGGAAAGGGAAAAAAGCAGGAGGACTAGCAAAAGCAGGGAAAGGAAAAAAGCAAGAGGACTAGCAACAAGCAGAGGAAAGGGAAAAAAAGCAGGACTAGCAGAGGAAAGGGAAAAAGCAGGAGGACTAGCAACAACCAGAGGAAAGGGTCAAAACCAGGAGGACTAGCAACAATCAGAGGAAAGGGTCAAAACCAGGAGGACTAGCAACAACCAGAGGAAAGGGTCAAAACCAGGAGGACTAGCAACAACCAGAGGAAAGGGTCAAAACCAGGAGGACTAGCAACAATCAGAGGAAAGGGTCAAAACCAGGAGGACTAGCAACAATCAGAGGAAAGGGAAAAAAGCAGGAGGACTAGCAACAACCAGAGGAAAGGGAAAAAAGCAGGAGGACTAGCAACAACCAGAGGAAAGGGAAAAAAGCAGGAGGACTAGCAACAAGCAGAGGAAAGGGAAAAAAGCAGGAGGACTAGCAACAAGCAGAGGAAAGGGAAAAAGCAGGAGGACTAGCAACAACCAGAGGAAAGGGAAAAAAGCAGGACTAGCAACAACCAGAGGAAAGGGAAAAAAGCAGGAGGACTAGCAACAATCAGAGGAAAGGGAAAAAAGCAGGAGGACTAGCAACAACCAGAGGAAAGGGAAAAAAGCAGGAGGACTAGCAACAATCAGAGGAAAGGGAAAAAAGCAGGAGCATGGCATAACACGATGGTTGACTTGACAAGAGAAGACAAACTGGCACAGACAAACACAGGTATAAATACCCAGGGGAAGATGGGTGACACCTGGAGGGGATGGAGACAAGCACAAGGACAGGTGAAACAGATCAGGGTGAGACACTCTGATCTGGCAGACTCACGAAACATAAATGCTTCATTTGTAAATTATGTCGGAGTGTTGGAGTGTTCCCCTGCCTATGCATCAATAAAAAAATAATACAATTGTGCTGTCTGGTTTGCTTAATATAAGGAAGTTGAAATGGTTTATATTTTCACTCTTACTTTTGATACTTAAGGACATTGTACCGCTGGCTATTTGTCTTAAATACAATTGTGCTGTCTGGTTTAATATAAGGAATTTGAAGTGATTTTATACTTTTTCCTCAAGTATCACAATGATGTAATTTTTCCACCACTGGTTATGGCTGGGGATTATAGCATTTCTTTCACATTACCCATCAATTTAGACAAGTGTGTCTGTGTGCATCATCTATTTTTATCTGGACACATCTGTTTACCTGGAATTGTTCCTTATTGTAGGCTACTACCACTTTTAGTCTTTAGCACGTGACCTCATGTGAATCCTTAGAGATGGGTGGGGCTGGTTTAAGAGGGTGTGAACCCCGCTGAATTTAGACAAAGGAGAGCTCTCTTGTAGGTACCAAAACATTCAAAGGCCCTTTTCTCAAAAGTGAGTTTACAAGTCTATCAATTTTCAAAGTACTACTTTCCCGTTGTTCCTTAAAAACGCAGTGTTATGGTATACCAGTTTGTAGCTCTGAATCTCTACTTTTATCTCATGTAAAAATAAAAATGAAATTCAAAGTTTGCAACATAAGACTGAATCCAGGTGGTGAGTCACACTAAATGAGACCCCATTTACAGGTCAGTTAAATTAAGTGCCTGCCACTCCAGGACTAGGGTTGCCTACCCCTGGGCTTATTCACTTGGGGCAAATCACAGAGGAAGGGGAAGGGGAAACTCAAAACCAAAACCACATCAGTAGCCTAGCTACAGTTATTTTTTGTGATTTGCATTTTGAAATGTTGCACAAAAATGAAGAATTTCTTTCTCTTCCTCCCCCTTTTTTCAATCTTGGCTACTCAAAGTGCACAGGGAGAGCAGGGGCACGGCAAACACTTTCCTGTATCAGGATGTTACTGTTTGTCCAAATCATGGTTTAGCTGCTCCCAAAATGGAACGTTTTGAGTTAATAGGGGAGGGTTTATTTTATTTTATTGGGCGTGGGAGGGTAGTGTATTTATTCCCTGCTTTACATTCACTCTTCTGCTCGTATTTTCTACATATACAATGGCTTGACTGACTTCTGATATTACTCTAATGAGGTTTAGAAATGTGTGGTGTGGCTATTATTAGGCTTCAGCAACTGCAGGCCTATGATATGAAGGCAGTGCGCTCCAACTGACTCTGACAGTTGAACTTGAGGTGATTTAGACGGTTTCAGGCCTAACAGAGTTAGTGCTATAATCTAACAACATGTTTATCTTAATACAAAATATTCTGATTAAAAATGAACAAATTAGCCTCTTCTGTACGTTTAAATCTGTACCGCAGATGCAGTAGCCATCTGACATAAAGAAATGCATGTCGGTGTCATACCATGCCACCAGCATATCTCTATTTCTCTGTATCTCTCTGGGGTTAGGCCTATGCTTCTCTTCCTTTATATGCAGTGAGGGGAAAAAAGTTTTGATCCCCTGCTGATTTTGTACGTTTGCCCACTGACAAAGAAATGATCAGTCTATAATTTGAATGGTAGGTTTATTTGAACAGTGAGAGACAGAATAACAAAAACAATTCTGAAAAACGCATGTCAAAAATGTTATAAATTGACTTGCATTTTAATGAGGGAAATAAGTATTTGACCCCTCTGCAAAACATGACTTAGTTCCTGGTGGCAAAACCCTTGTTGGCAATCACAGAGGTCAGACGTTTCTTGTAGTTGGCTACCAGGTTTGCACACATCTCAGGAGGGATTTTGTCCCACTCCTCTTTGCAGATCTTCTCCAAGTCATTAAGGTTTCGAGGCTGACGTTTGGCAAGTCAAACCTTCAGCTCCCTCCACAGATTGTCTATGGGATTAAGGTTTTAAGACTGGCTAGGCCACTCCAGGACCTTAATGTGCCTCTTCTTGAGCCACCCCTTTGTTGCCTTGGCCGTGTGTTTTGGGTCATTGTCATGCTGGAACACCCATCCACGACCCATTTTCAATGCCCTGGCTGAGGGAAGGAGGTTCTCACCCAAGATTTGACGGTACATGGCCCCGTCCATCGTTCCTTTGATGTGGTGAAGTTGTCCTGTCCCCTTAGCAGAAAAACACCCCCAAAGCATAATGTTTCCACCTCCATGTTTGATGGTGGGGATGGTGTTCTTGGGGTCATAGGCAGCATTCCTCCTCCTCCAAACAAGGCGAGTTGAGTTAATGCCAAAGAGCTCCATTTTGGTCTCTTCTGACCACAACACTTTCACCCAGTTGTCCTCTGAATCATTCAGATGTTCATTGGCAAACTTCAGACGGGCATGTATATGTGCTTTCTTGAGCAGGGGGACCTTGCGGGCGCTGCAGGATCTCAGTCCTTCACGGCGTAGTGTGTTACCAATTGTTTTCTTGGTGACTGTGGTCCCAACTGCCTTGAGATCATTGACATGATCCTCCTGTGTAGTTCTGGGCTGATTCCTCACCATTCTCATAATCATTGCAACTCCACGAGGTGAGATCTTGCATGGAGCCCCAGGCCGAGGGAGATTGACAGTTCTTTTGTGTTTCTTCCATTTGCGAATAATCTCACCAACTGTTGTCACCTTCTCACCAAGCTGCTTGGCGTTGGTTTTGTAGCTTATTCCAGCCTTGTGTAGGTCTACAATATTGTCCCTGACATCATTGGTCTTGGTCTTGGCCATGGTGGAGAGTTTGGAATCTAATTGACTGATTGCTCCTGTGGACAGGTGTCTTTTATACAGGTAACAAACTGAGATTAGGAGCACTCCCTTTAAGAGTGTGCTCGTAATCTCAGCTCGTTATCTTTTATACAGGTAACAAACTGACATTAGGGGATTAAGAACTTGCTTTGTGCACGGGGCATTGGGGCAAGTAGTGTTCTCCGGGCATCCGCCAAACCCAGATTCGTCTGTTGGACTGCCAGATGGTGAGGCGTGATTCATCAATCTAGAGAACGCATTTCCACTGCTCAAGAGTCCAATGGCGGCGAGCTTTACACCACTCCAGCCAAGGCTTGGCATTGCGCATGGTGATCTTAGGCTTGTGTGCAGCTGCTCGGCCATGGAAACCCTTTTTATGAAGCTTCCGACGCACAGTGCTTGTGCTGATGTTGCTTCCAGAGGCAGTTTAGAAGTTGCTAGTGAGTGTTGCAACCGTGGACAGACGATTATTAAGCGTTACGTGCTTCGTGCTTCTGTGAGCTTGTGTGGCCTACTACTGCCAATGTTTGTCTATGGAAATTGCTGTGCTGTGTGCTCGATTCTATGCACCAGTCAGCAACGGGTGTGGCGGAAATAGACAAATCCTATAATTTGAAGAAGTGTCCACATACTTTTGCATATATGGTGTGTGTATATATATCCAGTATTTATTTTAACATTTATATCATACAGTGGACACCTAAGCCTATAGGCCTATGCATGCAATGCCCTGATACATTTAGTGCTTAAATCTCTGACAGCTGAACCTTGAGGTGGACAATTATTATTTTAGGAAAGTAGCCTAAAAACAAATAAAAAGTACGCTATAAAGTTTTGCATATGCTACACATCAAAACACAAGGAACAGTGTTATTGTAATTTGTTAAAGCTGTTTTTAAAGAGGGGGACTATGTATACCGCTGATAGGTGGAGAGAGGTGCTACAGAGTCCAGCAGAGAGAGAGAGAATCTCAGTAAGACAAAAAATGTCCAGTTGCCAGGATCACAAATACAAATTCCATCTAGACACCATTGTTCTAGAGCACATATGTCAGAGTCAAGGCCCGACGGAGCCACATCCGGCCCGCGAAAGGTTTTTACGGCCCCTGGGATGATCTTGATTTATTATTAGAACCGCCCGCAGACCGCAGCAAGCCGGCAGCCCGCAGATCTTTACACGCACCAATACTACATTTCCCACAATGCAACGGTGACGCACCGAGCAGTAGGCTGCTTCATTTCAATATTTATTTTCACAGCAGTTGTCAGCATCACAGTAAAATTAACTTTCAGATACCCATCAAAAATGGCAAACGGAAGGTGGACACTGAGAACCGGGGTTTCAAACAAGGTGGGAGTCGGAGTATTTGTTCACGGAGGTAGCTGGAAAACCTGTGTGTCTTCTGTGTGGAGAAAGTGTGGCGGTACTGAAAGAGTATAATCTGAGACGACATTATGAAACGAAACACGCGGACAAAAACAAGAATATGGACATGGAACAAAGGCTACAAAAGGCAGAGGAATTAAAACGAGGCCTCAAATCTCGACAGGCTCTGTTCAAAAAAGCCAAATCACAAGGCCAGGCTGCTGTCAAGGCCAGTTTTATTTTGGCAGAAGAGATCGCTAAATCAGCCCGGCCATTTACGGAGGGGATTTCATCAAAAACTGCATGATTAAAGTTTGTGACGAAGTTTGCCCAGAAAAAGGCAACTCTTTTTAAATGTGAGTCTGAGCAGAAACACCATTGCCGAGAGATAGACCAGTTGTCCATCAATCTAAAAGAGCAGCTTGTGAAAAGGGAAAAGATTTCATTGCATATTCCTTGGCTGTGGATGAGAGCACCGACATTTCTGACATTGCCCAGTTGTCAATTTTCATCCGCGGAGTGGACTCCAGCCTAAGCGTGACAGAGGAGTTTTTGGCCCTACGTCCTATGCATGGCAATCAACTACGGGGCATGATTTGTGAAGAGGTGTCAAGATGTGTAAATGAGATGGAGCTGCCTTGGGAAAAACTCGTGGGTTTGACAAAGACGGAGCACCTGCGATGTGTGGACACAGGAGCGGACTGGTGGCGAAGATACGGGAAAAGATGCAAGAGGAAAACGCGACAGGTGAGCTGACAGCTTATCATTGTATCATACACCAGGAAGCGTTGTGCGGTAAAGCCTTGAAAATGGAGCATGTAATGAGCATCATCACGCGCACAGTTAACTTTATCAGAGCCAAAGGTTTGAATCACCGCCAGTTCAAGGCATTTCTGACGGAGTTAGAAACGGAGCATGGTGATTTGCCTTATCACACAGAGGTGCGATGGCTAAGCCAGGGAAAGGTGCTTCAAAGATGTTTCGAGCTTCGTGAGGAGATTTGTCTGTTCTTTGACAGCAAAGGGAAAGACACAACACAACTCCGAGACGAAATGTTTCTGTGTGAAATGGCTTTTCTGTGTGACATTACGAGTCATCTGAATGCAATGAACTTGCAGCTGCAGGGTCGGGATCGTGTCATCTCTGATATGTACAGTACAGTGAAGGCATTTAAAACCAAACTGACTCTGTGGGAGACGCAGATGCGGAAAGAAAATTTGAGCCACTTTCCCAGCTGCCAGACCATGAAAGAGAAGCTCTCTACCAGTGCGTTCCCGAGCGCACAGTTGGCTGATAAAATAGGTATGCTTGCCGCTGACTTTCGACGCCGATTTGCTGACTTTGAAGCACAAAAACAGGTTGGAACTGCTCAAGGCAACCCATTTGCTGTTGACGTGGAAAGCTCACCACCAAACCTCCAAATGGAGTTGATTGACCTCCAATGCAATGATGCACTGAGGGCAAAATATGCGGCAGTGGGTGCTGCGGAGTTCGCCCGTTTCCTCCCCGACACAATGCCCCAGCTGCGCATCCAGGCTGCTCAAACGTTGTCTATGTTTGGCAGCACATACCTGTGTGAACAACTGTTTTCTTTGATGAACTTGAACAAAACATCACACAGAAGTCGACTTACTGCTGAACACCTCCACTCAATTCTGAGGATTTCCTCAGCTCAGAGCCTTACCCCGAACATTGATGAACTTGTGGAAAAGATGGGACACCACCAAGTATCACCCTCAACCTCAAACAAGTGAACATTACTGTGCAATCACATATTTAGAGTTTTTACTCAGTTCAAGTTTAAAAGTTAAAGTTTAATATTTGTTTTCACTGCATGTTACTTCTCCTTAAACAAAGTGTTGTTTTTGATTAATAGATTTTTGCACTTTATTTTATTGTATTTCAATCCAATTATATTTTAAAAATATTTCAGTTGAGTGGATGATAGAAAATTGCTATTATTGTTTTTTTCTTTGAAGTAAATTTAGCCCACTTTTGCTAAAATAGAAAATATAGGCTACTGATGGTGCCTTGAATACCGGTTTCTTTCATTTAATGTTCATGTTATGGGGATTTTTATATAAAGGAAATTTGTCTTTTGTGTCTGTTGAAAATTAAAGATTACTGACAGAGCCATAAGAAAATATTGCTTTATTTATCTGATCATATTGGAATATATTTGTTAGGTTTTCAGTAGGTTCAATTAGGTTCACTAGACTATATGCGTCATTTAAAAATTTTTCAATGAACATTCCAGTCCGGCCCTCGGCTTGTAGCTAAATTTTTATTTGGCCCTCCGTCCATTTGACTTTGACACCCCTGTTCTAGAGCATGCAAAATCGATACATTCCTCGGCCTAAACATCAGTGCCACAGGTAACTTCCACAGAGCTGTGAATGATCTGAGAGACAAGGCAAGAAGAGCCTTCCATGCCATCAAAGGGAACATAACATTTGACATACCAATTAGGATCTGGCAAAAAAATATTTGAACCCATTGCCCTTTATGGTTGTGAGGTCTGGGGTCCGCTCACCAACCAAGAATTCACAAAATGGGACAAACACCAAATTGAGACTCTGCATGCAAAATTCTGCAAAAATATCCTCAGTGTTCAATGTAAAACACCAAATAATGCATGCAGAGAACAATTAGGCCAATAACTGCTATTTATCAAAATCCAGAAAAGATTCTACAACCACCTAAAAGGAAGCAATTCCCAAAAACAAAGCCATCACCTACAGAGAGATGAACCTGGAGAAGAGTCCCCTAAGCAAGCCTGTCCTGGAGCTCTGTTCACAAACACAAACAGACCCCACAGAAACCCAGGACAGCAACACAATTAGACTCAACCAAATCATGAGAAAACAAAAAGATAATTATTTGACATATTGGAAAGAATTTTTAAAAAACAGAGCAAACTAGAATGCAAACTGTTTGGCCCTAAACAGAGAGTACACATTGGTAGAATACCTGACCACTCTCACTGACCCAAACTTAAGCAAATCTTTGACTATGTACAGACTCAGTGAGTATAGCCTTGCTATTGAGAAAGGTCATCGTAGACAGACCTGGCTCTCAAGAGTAGACAGGCTATATGCACACTGCCCACAGAATGAGGTGGAACCTGAGCTATACTTCCTAACCTCCTGCCAAATGAATGACCATATTAGAGACACATTTTTCCCTCAGATTACATCCACAAATAATTTGAAAACAAATCATATTTTTTGTGAAATACCACAGTGTGCAATCAAAGCAGTACCATTTGTGACAAGAAAAATTCAGCCAGTGAGTTTTTGTTGTCACTTTAAATATTTGCAAATCGTACGCTACATATAGACATAATATAACATTTGAGAAGTCTCTCTCATTTTGGAACTTGTGAATGTAATATTTACTGTTCACTTTTTTGTTTTTTTCACTTTTGTTTATCCATTTCACTTTCTTTGGAAATGTAAACACATGTTTCCCATGCCAATAAAGCTCTTTGAATTGAATTGAGAGAGAGTGTGAGACAGTCTGATCTGAGAGAATCTTCGAAAGAGAGGGGGACGGTGTCCTGAATCTATGATTGGGGATTGACTGAGGGCTGTATAGTGGGGTGTACCCCTCTCCTGTGTGTTGTGGTTATGATCGTGGTTATGAGGCTAACAGCTGGGTTGTTATGATAACTGTGTGGCGGCTCGGCAACATGTTTCCGGGGTCACGGGTAGAAGGGCGCAGGGCTGCCGTTACGACCCTGACTCCCTGAGAGGTTGGCACTCCTCAATGACAGAAAATGTCAATTCAAAATAGTGTTAGTGGTGTGTGTGTGTGTGTGTATTAGTTAAACCTGTTCACTTTACCAGTAGTAGGTAAACATTTTGTGGCACAGAAAGAAAGGGAAATGTTGTGAGTCTGGTTGTGTAGGCTATAGTAATGTGTTATTAATTACGTTTTAGCTAGGGTTTGGTGTAGATGCAGCAGAGATGCTGTAATTCAAACACTATTGTCCTGTCAGGACGTTGCCCTCTTTGAGTACAGCGAGCACCATCCCCCGCTCTCTGCTTCTACAACCAGACTGCTGTGGTCAGAGTAAGGTCGTAAATGCCTCATGGCCACACAGTATTAGAGAGGGTAAACTTTCACAGAGGACAAAGGAAATCCTTCCACCTCACAGAACTTGAGGTACTAACAAATGTCATGTTCCAGAGAAAGTCTAAAAGATCGGTGAAGAACCCAGCTACGAACTGGTGTGTTTGTCACAACTTGGGAAGCTCAAGGGGGATGGTGTGGCCACATTACCATAACGCTGTTTATATAATAGCCTCAGATATGAGGTTTACATCTAATTGTTGTATAAGAGGAATGAGTGAGTATGATACTGTTTGTATAATTGTGTAATATGGTTGTGGACTGTTTAATGTAGAAAAATACAATTCCCTTTTGATTTGAACTAAATCAGAGGACCGCCCCTGAGCCCAGTTAGGGTCAGACATCCTGGGACAGCCCCTTTCTGCCATTTCAAATAAAAACCAACTTTGAGAAATTATCAGCAGACCATGTTTTTCTACATTAGGGGAGGACTAAGGTTGTTGACCAAGCTTACCTGAATTACGAGAGGGCTTAAGATGTAGGCCATTGCTGAACCTTTTTAACATTTACATTACATTTACATTTAAGTCATTTAGCAGACGCTCTTATCCAGAGCGACTTACAACCATACCATGCGGTTAAACTCTTAGACTATCGATACCGACAGAATGAGAACAAGTCTTTGATACTAATTACTAGTCTGCAGCTAGGAATTCGGCATCATTGAACGTGAAGAACGACAACCGCTGAAACATCCATTCTATAACGAATGTCACTTTGAACTATCCCCTCTAACCAAGTGGTCCTTCTGTAGCTCAGTTGGTAGAGCATGGCGCTTGTAACGCCAGGGTAGTGGGTTCGATTCCCGGGACCACCCATACGTAGAATGTATGCACACATGACTGTAAGTCGCTTTGGATAAAAGCGTCTGCTAAATGGCATATTATTATTATTATTAAGACAGAGAGGGATGGAGAGACTGACAATTCTACAAAAGAAAGACTTCACCAGCGATTTCAACACACTGAGAGTAAATATATATATATTGATTACAATTGTTCATGAATGAGTGAGCGTTCATGTGTAAGGGATTAGCATTTTAATTGTTAGAATGAACTCTGTCGGGACTTCTTTGTCGACCCCCATTGCCCCTTTGTCTAACAAGCTGCCATGCCGGTTCAGCCCACTAGGGCACATTCTATCATTTCATGTACCCATATTTACTGTTTGTTTATGCATTTCTGTGAATTACTTAGTTAGTAATAAATAAATGATTTAAGACAATTGATGTATGGATGACTCATAGTGAAGACTGGATTTGTGCAGAAAACCAACAATTTACAACGTTTGGAATGAGACTAATGTGAGGTAAAATAAATAAATCATTAATCAGAAGACGATTGATCAGTTATGAAAATATCTGAAAGGTTATATTGGGAAATTATAACTTTGTAACCTGAATACTTTCCTTGGTGCCCCTACTTCCTAGTTAATTACAGTTACACAATTAATTAGTTTGATCGCGTTATACTAATTACAGGGAATCTTTGATAAAACTATGACTTCAATTTAATGATAGTAAAGACACGACAGTACTTACTGTAAAACATTACAGCATCGCTGTACATAAACGCTAGGGATGCTGTAATATGTTTTACAGTAAGGTAAGTAAAATAGTACTGTAAAATATATTACGTACTCTGCTTTAAAGCAAAATTACATTATTAAGCTGGAAACTCCTGGTGCCACTATAATGCTGTTTTATTTAGATGGAAAATTAGAAATGTGTAGTTGACATTAAAATGTGAAAATACACATGTGAAAGTGTAGCTGACATGAGTCTGTCATGGTTGCTCATGGTCATGTGATGAGGTACACCCGCCTGCGACTTCAAAATTAGTGTTGGCCCTCTTGGCGGCAGGTATTCTAGGCGGCAGGTATTCTAGCGGTTAAGAGCATTGGGCCAGTAAAATCTGCTGTTCTGCCCTTGAGCAAGTCAGTTAATCCCTAACAACAACTGCTTCCCGGGGGTTGATTAAGGACAGGCCCCCCTACACCTCGCTGATTCAGAGAGGTTGGGTTAAATGCGGAAGACACATATAGGTTGAATGCATTCAGTTGTGCAACTGACTAGGTATCCCTTTCCTATGTGAGACCCAGGTTTTAATCCTGCCAGTTACAAAAGCACACGTGTAATTTATGATATCACATTAGAAATGTTGGGAAACCACATGTTTGAATCATGAAAAATAAACCTCTGAACACATAAACAATGCTCAGACAGTAGCAGAATATCTGATCAGCTCTTGAAATGAACTTGGAGCATGACAAAACTATTTGTGTTATTTTACTGATGACTGCAGAGTAGTACAGAGGAGCTTCATCATACATAAAAGAACACACAGCCACACACACCGTCGTACAGATACACACACTCAATCACGCAAGCACAAAAACATACACACAATGCGATGATGTGCTCATGAAAAATAATTTGGAAATGTTCCAGGGAGCTCATTGAAATTGGACATCGGGAAATGTCTTCAGCATTGTGGGCAGTGGTGGCTGATGGTTGTAATTCCATGACTCTGGATCAGAGGGATGTGTATTCAATCTCTGCTGTGGACTCTTCGAAAAATACTTATTTTCCACCATAATTTGCAAATAAATTCATAAAATATCCTACAATGTGATTTTCTGGATTTTTTTTCTCATTCTGTCTGTCATAGTTGAAGTGTACCTATGATGAAAATTGCAGGCCTCTCTCATCTTATTAAGTGGAAGAACTTGCACAATTGATGGCTGACGAAATACTTTTTTGCCCCACTGTATATATATATCGCAGTGGTGGGTAGTATATGGGGCTTTGGTGATAAAACGGATGGCACTGTGATAGACAGCATCCAGATTGCTGAGTAGAGTTTGAGGCTATTTTGTAAATGACATTGCTGAAGTCGAGGATCGTTAGGATAGTCAGCTTTACGAGGGTATGTTTGGCAGCGTGAGTGAATGAGGCTTTGTTGCGAATAGGAAGTCTATTCTATATTTAATTTAGGATTGGAGATGCTTAATATGAGTATGGAAGGAGAGCTTATAGTCTAGCCGGACACCTAGGTATTTGTAGTTGTCCACAAGTCAGAACCGTCCAGGGTAGTGATGCTAGTCAGGCGGGCGGGTACAGGCAGCGATTGGTTGAAGAGCATGCATTTAGTTTTACTAGCGTTTAAGAGCAGTTGGAGGCCACGGAAGGAGTGTTGTATGGGATTGAAGCTCGTTTGGAGATTTGTTAACTTCTTTGGGATACGGGGCAGCATTTTCACTTTTGCTAATAGCACTCACTGTTGCCCATAGTGGCCAATTATGAAGGCATTTCTCAACGTCCTCAGGACATGGATAGACATCCAATTTCCACGATCTCCCTGGACAATGGCCTGATGATTTTTCATGAGCACATCATCACGTTGTCTATGTTTGTGTGTGTGTGTGTGTATGTGTGATGAAGGCGTGTGTGTATCTGTACGACGGTGTGTGTGGCTGTGTGTTCTTTTATGTATGATAAAGGTCCTCTGTACTACTCTGCAGTCATCAGTAAAATAACACAAATAGTTTTGTCATGCTCCAAGTTCATTTCAAGAGCTGATCAGATATTCTGCTCATGTTTGAGAATCGTTTCCATAATGACTTATGTTATGCGACTTGTATGCTCTAGTCGCCAGACCCACTGGCTCCAGGTCATCTACAAGGCCATGCTAGGTAAAGCTCCGCCTTATCTCAGTTCACTGGTCACGATGGCAACACCCATCCGTAGCACGCGCTCCAGCAGGTGTATCTCACTGATCATCCCTAAAGCCAACACCTCATTCGGCCGCCTTTCGTTCCAGTACTCTGCTGCCTGTGACTGGAACGAATTGCAAAAATCGCTGAAGTTGGAGACTTTTATCTCCCTCACCAACTTCAAACATCAGCTATCTGAGCAGCTAACCGATCGCTGCAGCTGTACATAATCTATTGGTAAATAGCCCACCCATTTTCACCTACCTCATCCCCACAGTTTTTATTTACTTTTCTGCTCTTTTGCACACCAATATCTCTACCTGTACATGATCATCTGATCATTTATCACTCCAGTGTTAATCTGCAATATTGTAATTATTCGCATACCTCCTCATGCCTTTTGCACACATTGTATATAGACTCCCCTTTTTTTTCTCCTGTGTTATTGACTTGTTAATTGTTTACTCTATGTGTAACTCTGTGTTGTCTGTTCACACTGCTATGCTTTATCTTGGCCAGGTCACAGTTGCAAATGAGAACTTGTTCTCAACTAGCCTACCTGGTTAAATAAAGGTGAAATAAAAATATATACAAAAATATGTATCTTATATCTTATAAATCTGATCTGAAAGCTGAGGCTTTCAGTACATCACTTTAATATAATGAATCATGCAATAATTCACAAGTTTCTCTTATAGACAATAACACACAGGCAAGTACACATACACACGCACACAACAGGGCCCCTTACAAATAATGTGAATTCTGTATATAAGCACCCGGGGCTTTTTCCCACAGTTTGGTCTGCTCCTCTGTTGAAACCACTGATTGTTAATGATGGACATAATCCATGAAACACAATCTTATGAATGATCATTTTGAAGACAGTCCAACACAGATGCATGAATGTTAACACAGACACTGGGAATATTCACTCACTATGGATCCAGACAATTCAAACCCTGCTGAAATCAATCAATGAACAAAACCATACATTCCTGCCATGTTATACTATGACTATTGGTAACCACGGTTTCAGGCTGACTGTGCTTTAGACAGAGCATTGAGCAACATTGAACCAGTTAGTGGAAGAGAAGTTAAATGCAAGGAAAGAATACTACACGATAATAGCTTTCAATCATAATGTGAAATGTGTGTTTGTGACACAAAAGACACATAGAGACAGACAGCTAGACATACACACTGCCATTACGTAAGAGTAAGATGTGTTCGTGACGCAGGGGAAACATGAAGACATGCACACACAGAACAAGAGGTTTAGAGACACAGACACACTGCTAGAGAAGGTGTCTTTAACAGTAGGAAAGGAGGAAGGAGGGAGAGAGGGAGGGAAGTAGGGAGCAAAGGGGGAAAAGAGGGAAGGGGGTGGTGGGACTGGTGCCATCTCTTTGCTGAGAGAGAGGGATTTCACAGAGCAGATGTTAATCTTCCTGACAAAAAGAAAAGTAGACATCCCTCCATCCCGTTACCTCTGTTTGTGACTGTTCTGTCCGCCTGTTCTCCGGTATGTGTCATGCATAATTTAACAATGAGACAATAATCTAAAGACAGACAGGGTTTGTGTGTGAGTGAGTGTGAGAGAGAAAGAGAGAGAGAGAGAGAGAGAGAGAGAGAGAGAGAGAGAGAGAGAGAGCTATCTGGCAGTCCGATGGACAAATCTGGGTTTGGCGGATGACGGGAGAACGCTACCTGCCCCATTGCATAGTGCCAACTGTAAAGATTGGTGGAGGAGGAATAATGGTCTGGGGCTGTTTTTCATCGTTCGGGCTAGGCCCCTTAGTTCTAGTGAAGGGAAATCTTAAAGCCACAGCATACAATTACATTCTAGATGATTCTGTTCTTCAATCTTTGTGGCAATAGTTTGAGGAAAGCCCTTTCCTGTTTCAGCGTGACTATACCCCTGTGCACAAATCGAGGTCCAAATGGAAATGATTTGCCGAGATCGGTGTGGAAGAACTTGACTAGCTTGCAGAGAACCATGACCTCAACCCCTTCAAACACCTTTTCGATGAATTGGAATGCAGACTGTGTGTCAATACTAATCGTCCAACATCAGTGCCCGACCTCATTAATGCTCTTGTGGCTGAAGGGAAGCAAGTCCCTGCAGCAATGTTCCAAAATCTAGAGGAATGCCTCCCAGAAGAGTGGAGGCTGTTATAGTAAAGGTGGGACCAACTCCATATTAATGCCCATGATTTTGGAATGAGATGTTGGACAAGTAGGTGTCCACATATGTTTTGTCATGTAGTGTATATCTTGAAAACTTGATTGCTGAAATGCAAAACATATTGGGACTAAATCAACAATAGACTCATGAAAGAAATACCAAAATATAGTTTTTGGTTGGAGTTTTCCTTTAAAGGATAGTCTTATTCTGCGCTGCTGGTGGTTGTGTTCAGTGGTGGTTAGTAGAGTGGTCAAGTCAGACTAGGGATGAGATTGTTAGTAGAGAACCCACTGAGAGTAGTGAGCTTAGTTTGGAGAGAAAGAGAGACAGAGAGATAAATGGAGAGAGGAAAACTGAGCGAGAATGTGCTTGCAAGAGAAAATGAGAGATTCTCAGAAGGTGAGTGTGCTGAGTCTCCAACTAGAAAAGTTTTTTGGAGAGATACTCCCAGCTGGTAAGAGGGAGGGCTGTGGGACAGAATATTCTCTCTCCTCTCCTCTCCTTTCCACCCATTCACTCTCAATCTATCTTTTTTGGAGAGATACAGCCAGCCGGTGAGAGGGAGGGAGGACTGTGAGAGCATATTCCCTATTCACTCTAAATCTATTCTCAAATGTTGTTCTCTCTCGTTTTCCCCTCTCTGCTAGTGCTGCACTGGGGGTATTGAGTGTAGAGGGCTATATCACCCTGACAGAAAACATAGAAAGAATCCATACATCTCTGCCGCCCACTGTCCACACACACACACACACACACACACACACACACACACACACACACACACACACACACACACACACACACACACACACACACACACACACACACACACACACACACACACACACACACACACACACACACACACACACACACCCACACACACGAACAGCCATGATACACAATGCATGGGATGCGTGCGCACACACACACACACACATTAACACACACATGCACGCACACAAACACAATAAATCGCTGCCAGACTAAAAACAGACACACAAACTTACGGGAAAAAGACATATTGCAGCAGTGCACACTGTTCAAAGAGAGGATACTCACAAACATGGACACCAACACTCTCCCATCACTTCACTACATAGGAATGACGTTGGCATATTCCTGAGACTGTGTGTATGCTTGTGTGCATGGATGTGCGTGAGTTTGTGTGTGTTTGTAAGACGGTGGTTATCATATCAACGGCATTCCTATTAGAACGGAATACACACACAAATCTGGATGATTTCCCAGTAGGCCTTGGGGGAGATAATGAGTTTTTAATTGTTTTGGTGGCTTCTGATGACAGATGCACACACACACACACACACACACACACACACACACACACACACACACACACACACACACACACACACACACACACACACACACACACACACACACACACACACACACACACACACACAGTTTATTAATGACAGATAAAAATATCTGTTCACATTGTGACATCGCCTCTGGATTTGTTCTTTGTTTTTAATAAACATTCCTCTTCAGTTTCAAAGCCAATAGAGGTACTCATTTTTCTAAAGTGTTTTATTTTGTTTTGGTCTTTCATCCTGTTATCTTTTTCTTCTTCCCTGTTAATCCTTTCGTGATCATGAACTCATCCTTTAATTATCATATTCATCGAAGATATCTTTGTCATTACATGACATTTTGATTAGATTATGTAAATTTAGAATGCCTTCCCCTGTGTTTCTGTGAATGTCTGTGTGTGTTTTCCTGCCGGCATTAGTGAGTGTGAGTGACTCACTGAGTGTGAGTGTGACCAGTGACCATGTGATACACACAGTGCAGTATGTGATCAGAGACTGTACTGAGATACACAGTGCAGTACGTGATCAGAGACTGTACTGAGATACACAGTGCAGTATGTGATCAGATACTGTACTGAGATATTTCAGTGCAGTATGTAATCAGAGACTGTACTGAGATACACAGTGCAGTATATGATCAGATACTGTACAGTGCAGTATGTTATCAGAGACTGTACTGAGATACACAGTGCAGTACAGTATGTGATCAGAGACTGCACTGAGATACACAGTGCAGTATGTTATCAAATCAAAATTAAATCACATTTTATTGGTCACATACACATGGTTAGCAGATGATAATGCTAGTGTAGTGAAATGCTTGTGCTTCTAGTTAATATCTAACAAGTAATCTAACAATTGCCCAACAACTACCTAATACACACAAATTTAAAGGGATGGGACAAATAATATGTACATATTAATATATTGATGAGCTATGGCCGAGCGGCATAGGCAAGGTGCAATAGATGGTATAAGGTACAGTATATACATATCAGATGTTGCACTGAGATACACAGTGTGATGTGCAACATAGGCACTAGTACTACTGTACTAACACTGTAGGAAATCCTTTACATAAAGTTTGAGCTGTGGCTTGAGGCAGAGTTTGTCAGCATTGCTGTGTGACAGTGGGATGTACAGCGTCTTTGTGAACGTGTGTTTGCGTTTGTGTGCATGATGAAGGAGCGTGTGTGTGTGTGCAGGCACGTGCAGAGACAGGGGTCTACCTGTGTCCGAGCACCTGCCCCTTTTCCCTTCCACTCGCCAAGTGCCCATTTGGGTGGTGGTATAACTACATATATATATATATATATATATATATATATATATATATATATATATATATACACATTTTTAACACTTCTTAGGGCTTGATATGACAACAGCCAGTGAAAGTGCAGAGCGCCAAATTCAAACAACAGAAATCTCATAATTAAAATTCCTCAAACATACATGTATCGTATACCATTTTAAAGGTAATCTTGTTGTTAATCCCACCAAAGCGTCCGATTTCAAATCGGCTTTACAGTGAACAGCACCACAAACGATTATGTTAGTTCAGAGCCAAGCCACAGAAAAACAGCAATTTTTCCAGCCAAAGAGAGGAGTCGCAAAAAGCACAAATAGAGATAAAATGAATCACTAACCTTTGATGATCTTCATCAGATGACACTCATAGGACTTCATATTACACAATACATGGATGTTTTGTTCGATAAAGTGCATATTTATATCATAAAATCTCAGTATACATTGGCGTGTTACGTTCACTAGTTCCAAAAACATCCGGTGATATTGCAGAGAGCCACATAATTTTACAGAAATACTCAGTATAAATGTCGATGAAAATACAATTGTTAGACATGGAAATATAAATACAATTCTCCTTAATGCAACCCCTGTGTCAGATTTCAAAAAAGCTTTACAGAAAAAGCAAACCATACAATAATCTGAGAACGTCGCTCAGTAAACAAATAGAGATATCCGACATGTTGGAGTCAACAAAAATCTGAAATAACATTATAAATATTCACTTACCTTTGATGGTCTTCATCAGAATGCACTCCCATGAATCCCAGTTCCACATTAAATGTTTGATTTGTTCGATAATGTTCATCATTTATGTCCAAAGAGCTACTTTTGTTAGCACGTTTGGTAAACAAATCCAAAGTCATGATGCGCGTTACCGAGTTGCAGACGAAATGTCAAAAGTTCCGTTACTGTCGGTAGAAACATGTCAAACAATGTATGGAATCAGTCTTTAGGATGTTTTTAACATAAAACTTAAATAATATTCCAACCAGAGAATTCCTTTGTCTTCAGAAAAGCAGAGGAACGCAGCTATCTCTCATGTGAAATGAGCGTGACCAGCGCGTGACTGCTGGCAGACCTCTGACTCATTCCTCTCTCATTCGGTCCCACTTCACAGTAGAATCCTCAAGCAAGTTTCTAAAGACGGTTGACATCTAGTGGAAGCCTTAGGAAGTGCAACATAACCAAAATCCCCCTGTCTATTCATTCGTGGCTGGGTGGAAAATCGACCAACCTCAGATTTCCCACTCCCTGTTTGGATTTCTTCTCAGGTTTTTGCCTGCCATATGAGTTCTGTTATACTCACAGACATAATTCAAACAATTTTAGAAACTTCAGAGTATTTTATATCCAATACTAATAATAATATGCACATATTAGCAACTGGGACTGAGGAGCAGGCAGTTTACTCTGGGCACCTCTGGGCACCTTTTCATCCAAGCTACTCAATACTGACCCTGCAGCCATAAGAAGTTAATTAAATAACGTTTTTGTCGCTGTTATTCTGAACCCACTGCCCCCAAGTTGTCATGTTGCAATAAAGATCGCCATCCCCCATCCATACCTCGTCTGTTGGTCTGCCTCGTATAGAGCTTATGTCCACCCGGTTTGCCTTTTTCCAAATCTGCCCTGCATGGAGATTGCAAGCAGCTGGTATCCAAACATTCACCAGTCAAGTGTGTGTAGCAAGCTACCTAGTTTAAACATGAACATTACTGCCACAGCAGCATACCATTTGATTAATACTTGATCATACGATTTACATCATGGTGAATATTCGGTCTGGTTGGCTACAGACAGCAGCATTTCAGAATGTATTTCCTTATTGGATCATAGCCAGGGGAACGGTGTTGAAGGTGCTTCAGTATCTGTGATAAATTGAAATAAGTTTGCCAAATATATAGAATTACTGCTGTCTGTTGAAAAAAAAAAGATATAATTCAGAATAGCCTATGAGTAGGCATACCATTTAGCCACAGAGGATCAAAAGCTTCTTAAAACAATTTGCCTGGCTGTGGATTGTGTGTAGCCCAATAACAAGGCATAGCCTACAGTCGGGAACAATTGCAGGGAAACACAGGTTGGAAAGCAAATGGCTCCTGCTGAAAAGAGAAGACTAATCTATCTGCTGTAGGCTACCAAAATATTTTAATCAACTTCCAAATCGGCCTATTGAGTGAACATTGTTTTAGAAGGTAAAACAAGAGAGAGGTAGGCTTTTGGCTGAAGCGCATCTGCGGGTTAAGTGAGCTGTGCATCACTGGGTGAGTCAGTGAAACTGGAAACCTCTTTTAGGACTATAATTTCCTGCTCATACTGTATGATATGTTTCTCTCAACACAACGTGGTTCAGGCTATTGATGGATTCAGATGATCTCAGATTCTCAGTTTGTCAGGCTCAAAGTAGCCTGTCATTTCAGTCATTTGTGCGGTATTAAAAAAAGATCATGTCAAAGTCTACATTCATATAAAATGACGTAGAATTGCATGAATTGCTTTCCGGTACTTCTGCACTCCCCCCTCTGGCGCTCACTTTTTGTTCCAGCTCCTCATGAATTTAAGCAATGAACATATGTAGTCTAGACTCTAACTAACCACCATATACTAAAATATCCACACAAGCCATTAGCCAGCCAGCCAGCCATGTATCATGAGTTAGAATATGATGAATATTAGGAGATATTATGAAGTTATTATTTAAGAACATTGAAGATAAATTACAATCAGTAAAATGATGATCAAGCTAGCTAACTAGCAGATTTACATCAATCATCAACATCAATGATCATCTTATAGCCGACCCTCTTATCCCAATGTTAGTTAAGTCTTCAGGAGGCACTTTCACTAGCTTGCTTACATGTTGTGATGCGTGAGTGTGTTGTTGCAGATATAAACAGGCCTATGCTAACAAATGTACACATTTCCTCTACAGAGGCATCTAGTATGTAATGAATTTCGAGATATGAAATAAGTTTTTTAAATTTGATTAAGGTGGAAGCCTTTTTTTTCATCTTGGGCACCTGCACGGCCCTGTGTGTGTGTGTGTGTGTGTGTGTGTGTGTGTGTGTGTGTGTGTGTGTGTGTGTGTGTGTGTGTGTGTGTGTGTGTGTGTGTGTGTGTGTGTGTGTGTGTGTGTGTGTGTGTGTGTGTGTGTGTGTGTGTGTGTGTGTGTGTGTGTGTGTGTGTGTGTGTGTGTGTGTTTGTGTGTGTGTGTGTGATTCCATAGACTTTGATCAGCACAGAAAGAGGCAGAGACAGGCTGACAGAGGCTTAGCATCAGTGTTGCTGTTGTCATGTGTCAGTGCTGCTGTTGTCATGTCTCTGCTCATCTCTCTGCTAGAGAAAACAAGACAACAGCAGTCACAAACCACACAGCTAAGTGACACCCACCATACCAGGTCTGTGATTGTGTGTTTGTGGGAGACTAGGGGAGAGCAAATTGACAGTCATTCTGAGTGACACACACACTCCCAGGTGCATATCTTTGTGGAAGTGTGAATGAGTTCTTGTTCATGTATTTGTGTGTGTGTGTGTGTGTGTGTGTGTATGTGTGTGTGTGGTTGAGAGGTTGAGAGCGCGAGACCTAAGTGACATTCCCACTAGGCTTTTCAGCTTTGTTTTTGAACCACATCGTGCATCACATCACTGACAACAGAGGTGGGGGGCTTTGCTTTGTATTTTCCTCTTCCTTGTTTTGGTCTGACACTCAGGCTTCAATTGCATAAAGCAGTCTAACCCCTGCCTGGCTATTGGTTACCAGTATCTCTCTCTCAGCAACAGGAACAGGGACAATAGATTTGTACAATTTGTAACACTTGCTCCCCCTGCAAACCTTCAACTTAAAATCTCTATACACTCCACAGTGCCGCCTCTCCTCCTGACAATAAGTGCTGGAGTTGGCCAGAAATACCACTCAATCTTTCCTGACTTATTGAACATAACTCTTTCTTCTCTCTTCTCTCTTCTCTCTTCTCTCTTCTCACTTCTCTCTTCTCTCTTCTCTCCTCTCTCCTCTCTCCTCTCTCTCCTTTTTCAAGGATCTTTCAGAAATATATTGAAGTTCAATTGTTATGAATTGCTCCCTCTCCTCCATCTCTCTTCATCTCTTATTCTCTCTCTTTTCCTCTCTCCCCTTCATATCTCTCTTCCTATGTCTCTCTTAACTCTCTCTCTCTGTCTCTCAGAGATAGAAATGAGCGAGGGATGCTCTTGGGTGATTGTGATAAAAAGAATGAGTGGAGGGGCAGAATGCAGCACAGAGGAGCGGAGGGATCAAGGTACAGGAACAGGGCCAATAGATTTGTACAATTCGCTCCCCTTGTAAACCTTCCACTTGAAATATCCATACACTCCACGGTGCCCCCTCTCCTCCTGAGACTAAGGGCTAAAGAAACACCATACAATCTTTTCTATGACTTACTGAGCTCATCTCCTTGGCTTCCTTCTCTTCTCTTTTCTCCTCTCCTCTCCTTTATCCTTTTTCAAAGATCTTCCAGATATATCTTAAAGTTCAATTCCATCTGTGGCTCAGACATATGCGAGACAGGATCATATTTTTTTACAGTGCAAACAGACTTGCAATGCTATATGAATTGGTGCACATTTAAAAATCAGGGGGAAATAATAATAAACAACTATTTTGGGGTCTGTGTCAGTCTCAGTCACTGCTCCCTGCATGTATAACCCCAGTAGAAGGACCTCTGGTTGTAGAGCTAATGGCAGATCTGAGCATCTAGCTCTGAGGCAGAGGATCACTGGTCGTTCAGTTCAAGGGTCAGTTGGTTTCTCATCACTAAGTCTCTTGATACTTAGTACTTAACTCAGTACTTAAATTCGGTTACTACATGATTCCATATGTGTTATTTCATTGTTTTGATGTCTTCACTATTATTCTGCAATGTAGAAAATAGTGACAATTCAGAAGAAAAAAGTAGGTGTGTCTAAACTTTTGACTGGTACTGTATAGTTATAGTGAGAGTAAGTGACAGTGTCTTAGCTGAATTTCAGGAGACATGAGACACCTTCTCAATGGTCCTGTTAACCCAACAAGCTCTCACTGTCTCACATCAGAATTAGACGTTCATACATTTCTCAAATGTCAAAGTTTGAAGTTGTTCCAAACATCAAATGTTTTAGTGTTGAAGGTTATGTTTAGGCATTAACTCTGCATTTTGAAGGTTAGGGTTAATGTTTGGGATAGGCTTAAAACAAAAATCTCAAAAACAACTTTCGACCGCTGGATACGAACATGCAATCTTTAGCACCAGAGGCCAATGTCCATCCCTGTCCACAATGCCCGAGTAAAACCAAAACTGAATTGAAGGGAACTGCGCTCACTGTTGCCTCTCGTGGTCGGTTTCAACGTTATCTCCTGACATCCTCAGACGTGGACTTAACGTCAAATAATGACTTGTATCACATGTGACCTGGCTGTGCTAACCAACATGTCCCCCAGTCCAGAGGATACACACACAGATACAGTAGCATCCACCCCTCCTCTGCTCCTCATCAATATTGATGCTGTGCTTCGTTGTCACTGACTCAACCCTCTGGTCTGGACCCAAAGAAAAGTGCTTGTTCGTGTAACCTCACTATGCCGTTAATTGACGTTTCTCTCATTCCCTCGCTCCTGTTCCCCTGTCCTTCCTCTGATCCCAGGAAGGGATCTTGTTACATACTGTATTGCAGACTAAACTCTACCTATACCTACAGCAGAGCATGTGTGTGTGTGTGTGTATGTTAGTATGCTTCTTCTGTGTCTAGTCGGCACACATGCACATCCTCTAATCCAGCACAATAAAAGGCAGAGTTTGATGTACGAGCTCGTCTGTGTAACTTGGGGATTGAGGCAGAAATTGCTTTGCCACTTCAATGTGAAATTCAATTAGAGCGTGTTCCAGTGATTTGCCCCTTTAATTCATTCTCTGTTCCCAGAAAGAAAGGCTGTTTCTCTCGCTGTGTGTCCATAAAGACACATCTGACTGCCAGACTGCCTTATATTAACCAGGTAAAGACCTGCTGTAACAGCCTGTAGCAGGTGAAGAGTCTATCTAATAGCCTATTACCGCATCATTTACCAATCCCCTGTTGTGGAAAGGCTGTTTTTAACCAGAAGTGTTCTCTACCTCCCTACTGGGCCTTCTTCTCTTCCTTCACTTCATACTTCCTCTTTAACTCCACCAGCTATGCCTTGCTACCTCCTTCCCTTCTTCCCTTCCTCTCTTACCTCCCTCTATACCTCTGACTTGAGGTGTCTGTGTGTTTGTGTGTGCAGAAGTCCTCACAAGGATAGTAAAACAAGGAAAATTGGAGAAACGTGGGGACATTTCACCAGTCCCCACAAGAAAAAAAGCTATTATAGGCTAAAGGGTTAGGGTTACAATTAGGGTTAGAGGTTAGGTTAAGGGTTACGGTTACTATTAGGTTTAGGGGTTAGGGTTAGGGGTTTGGGATTAAGGGTAGGGTTAAGGTTAGGTTAAGGGTTACGGTTACTATTAGGTTTAGGGGTTAGGGTTAGGGGTTTGGGATTAAGGGTAGGGTTAAGGTTAGGTTAAGGGTTACGGTTACTATTAGGTTTAGGGGTTAGGGTTAGGGGTTTGGGATTAAGGGTAGGGTTAAGGTTAGGTTAAGGGTTACGGTTACTATTAGGTTTAGGGGTTAGGGTTAGGGGTTTGGGATTAAGGGTAGGGTTAAGGTTAGGTTAAGGGTTACGGTTACTATTAGGTTTAGGGGTTAGGGTTAGGGGTTTGGGATTAAGGGTAGGGTTAAGGTTAGGTTGTTTGGTCCCCACAAGTATAGTAAAACAAACATGTGCGTGTTTTGGTTATTTTTTACGTTTTGAAACAACTAATTGACTGAGGTCAGTTCAATAATTTGAATTCCACTTCTTTCAGTTGTTTTATGTGAGCTCAATGCACACATTGCACAGTTTCTCTAGAGATAAATCAGATCCAGCCTGAACAGTGCCATGTTGTATTTTCCAACAGGCCGATATTCTACATGGTTTAGCCAAAGACCATACAGTATGAACTGCTTCTCCAATAGAAATCCCAGATCCCACTTGTAGGCGATGTCATGGTGACGTTGGCTAGCTAAGCTCAAGTGCAGAAACAGGTCATCAGGTCTAACGGTCGTCTCATGTTGTTTTTTATGACAATGAAACGTGTCAGTTTGTCACTTTCACAAGGTTGGAGTAATAACATGTTCAACTACTTAAGACATTGACTTGAATCTAAGTTGTGCACTTTAGATTTAGAGAAAATTAACTAACTAAAGAAGAATTTTTCACTTCTCACAATGACTTCTCAAACCCGGCCTGGTCTGCTTGGTCTGTTTCGCAAGCATTTCCGAAAGTCTCGCGATGTTGCGCCTCTGGTTAAGAAACTCTGTGGTTTAGCGCAGAAAACGTGGTAATTAATTACAATGACCATAATCCAATGCGCACCTACTTGTCCTGTCTGTGTGTTTCTTTTATGCCTGCTACTAAGAGACAGAAGAATGTGTGATGGTATATATAGAGAGCAGCTTCTCAGGGTATCTCTACCTGAAAATACACGATCTACGTGATTTATTGTTGGTATTCAGTGTAAGTCGCTCTGGATAAGAGCGTCTGCTAAATGACTTAAATGTAAATGTAAATGTATAAAAGTACGCCTTATTTCCTTTGAAGGACTACAAAATAGTGATTTTGTCAGACAGCATAGGCAGCAGCTCTATACAGATGAGATGATGACTTGAATGAAATAATAAAGACATCAAATAAAACAAATGTAAAATACACAACAGCTGAAATATTGTATTAAAGTAAAGTAATGAGAATAAATGATGGTTAATAAGTGATAAGGCGTAATGGGCATCACTACCATCATGGGACTTTTATGAATTGTTTTATTCTGTGTTGTTACATCATTTAACCTACATAATGCATAGTGCAGTTAATGTCATAAAACACTTTCAAACCGAAATCGAAAATTGTGATTATTATTTCATAATTGATCTATGTGCCAGTAACCGAAAGGTCACTGGTTCAAATCCCTGAGCCGACAAGGTGAACAATCTGTCTGTGCTCTGAGCAAGGCACTTAACCCTAATGGCTCCTGTAAGTCGCTCTGTATAAGACCAATCTCCTAAATGACTAAAATGTACAGTGAAATGTGAAATGTGTGTGTGTTGATGGGTTCAGGTCCTAAAAGGTCACAGTTATTTTGGTTCTTCTTTATAGTTCTCTGACAGCTAATAGAAGTACACTTTGGTTTACATGGAGATTCTCAAGTAATGTGTCATAGTGATCTGATTTTCACTAGAGCAGAGCAGGTTAGAAACCAAAGTGATGGTAAGTGATGACAATTGCCTCTGTGTGTCAGTTTCTGTTTTTGTGTATGTGTGCGTGCGTTTGAGTGTGTATACAGAGCTCTACCTCTCATTATAAATTAGATTGAGCTGTCATCAGTCAAGGCGTTTATTAGCTGTGTGATTCAAGTTGCTTTGAGGGGAAGGAAATATATAATATAATTGGATATTAGTGTCATTTCACTGTCCCATGTTGCACATATATTAGGTTATGAATTATGAAGGGCATGCTAACATTTGGAAATGCCAATCATTATATTTAATAACGTCTCCCCGTGTCTCAATCAGTTGAGGAGTCAAGGTCGTTACTCTATATTTGCTTCCCAAATGGACGAGTAGTGCACTACATAGGGAATAGGGTGTCATTTGGGACACAGTCCATGGCTCTCACAGATAAAGAAATATTTAACCCCCGTGGTAATAGATTATTTATAATCAAGCAGGAAGAGACTCAAACGCTGACTTCCTGCTACTTTGGTATACTGTATATAGGGTAAGAGAAACACACAAACACCAGCATAAACTGGCACACACACACACACACACACACACACACACACACACACACACACACACACACACACACACACACACACACACACACACACACACACACACACACACACACACACACACACACACACACACACACACACACATACACAATACTTGTTTAACTGTGTGCTGTATCGGCTGGATTTAGAGAGTGAGAGTAAAGCCCCTTCTCTCTCCAGGCTCTGTTTCATGCTGCTAAGACCCTCCACCATATTAGCATATTTAAAGCTGTCTTCATAGGCAATGGTTGTTACCATATGCATGCATTTTAATATTTTGTTTGTTTAATTGCTTCAGGTTTCTCTTGGGGAGAAGGAAGAAGGGAGTACACAGGGGGATGAGAGGAAGGGGTAGGGGAGCAAGTGTAGGAGGGGAAGGATGAGAGGGAGACATAAGGGGAAGAGTGGAGGAGGAGGATGGGGAATGAGAAGAGGTAGTAAGCAGTGGTGTAAAGTACTTAAGTACAAAATGCTTTAAAGTACTACTTAAATAGTTTTTTGGGGTATCTGTACTTTACGTTACTATTCATATTTTTGACAACTTTTAATTTTACTCCACTACATCCCTAAAGAAAATAATGTACTTTTTACTCCTTACATTTTCACTGACACCCAAAAGTACTCGTTACATTTTGAATGCTTAGCAGGACAGGAAAATTGTCTAATTCACGCACTTATCAAGAGAACATCCCCGGTCATCCCTACTGCCTCTGATCTGGCGGACTCACTAAACACAAATGCTTTGTTTGTAAATGACGTGTGAGTGTTAAAGTGTGCCCCTGGCTATACGTAAATAAATAAAATCAAGAAAATCGTGCAGTCTGATTTGCTTAATATAAGGAATTTGAAATTATTTATACTTTTACTTTTGATACTTAAGTATATTTTAATGATTACATTTACTTTTGATACTTTTAAAACCAAATACTTTTAGACTTTTACACAAGTAGTATTTTACTGGTCGACTTTCACTTTTACCTGACTCATTTTCTTTTAAGGTATCTTTACTTTTACTCAAGTATGACAATTGGGTACTTTTTCCACCACTGGTAGTGAGGAGGGGGAAGAGGGGATGAGAGAGGGAGCTAGAGAGAGGAGGGGAAACAGGACGAGAGATGAGAATTCTCGGAGTGCTGGAATTCCACGGTAGTTGATCTCATTTGGGAGAGGACGGAAGTTACACACTGAGAGGAGGTTCAAAGACAAATCTTGCATGAGACGCATACACATACACACAAATCCCTGTGTGTGTGTGCATGCGCATGTATGTGTGTGTACAGATATGACTGCGGTGAGATTCTTGTGAAAGCAAAACTCATTTGCATAAGTTTGAGGCAAAACACAGATGCCTGGCGAATCAGCCGCCAGTCTGAGGCTGAACGACCAATCATCCTTCAGAAGCTCTAAGGGTGTTGCCCTACAGGCATCCCAGAACCCCAGACCGACTTCATTTTACAGGTTTATGTTCCTGGTTTCTCCTCTGTCAGCTGTTCTTAATTGACATTTAAATGACTAAAACCATATCGAAACTGTGTATAAATGTGAATAGACCTACATTGTTAGTCCTTTGACTCTGCCCAGCTTGCTAACAGTCATCAAAACGAAAGCCAGACAGTCAGGGAGCATCGGAAATTCAAAAAGCGATGGACAGAGGCTAATTTTAAGGTTAGTTTTAAGGACCTTGGTAAATACCGAATGCGGCCTGTGGGGAAAAATGAGTTTGAGACCCCTGGTCTATATATTCAACGGCTTATGGTCTAGGCCCAGAGCTGCCAGCCCAGGTAAAAGCCAATGACACGCAGATCAAGCTCTCTTCCATTATATGGTGAAGGCCTACTGCATTCATTAACTTTCCTATCTGGCTTATCTCTGCCTCTCTGATTCTCTCCTCCATCCATAGGCAGCCACTTACAGACCTCCTTCTGTTCCCCTACTTTACTGCTCCCCCACCTCTCTTCTGAGAGAACCCAGATAGCTCAACAAATCGCTACTTGGTCAAAGCACCCCACTTGGGAAATAACACTATCTCGAGTGCATGTGAGTGTGTGTACTTGTGTGTGTACATGGTCACGCCTCTCAGTAAATCACTTTTCAGACACCTACTGGAATATCGCTGAGTTCCCTACCGCCAGGTACACCACTTGTCCCTCTAGTCAAAGCGGGTAGTGCAGTGCTGCCCAACCCTCTTCCTGGGGTTGGGCTGTCCTGTAGGTTTTCAATCCAACCCTAATTTAGCAGTTAGGATTCAGCTAGTTAATGTCTTGTTGGGCAGCTAATCAGGTGTGTTAAATTAGGGTTGGACTGAAAACCCACAGGACGGTAGCTCTCCAGGAAGAGGGTTGGGCAGCCCTGGGCTAGTTCCTTCACACATGAAGGCAACAACTGCCGGTGACCATAGCAGTGAAAAGCAAACATTATTGGTGTGTGAAAAGGGAATCGCTATAACACCATAAGCCTGCATACAAAATGTAATTAAATAAAACAGAAATTATTAATCCGCGAATAGATTAGAAAACCATTATTTTATTGTTAAACGTGACTCTGAAAAGGGATGATGTTAGCCAGGTAGCTAGCTAGAGGAAGTTAACTGTGATTGGTCAACAACGACGGCACTGCTTGAAAAATAAAGCATAATCCTATTTTCTCTGCCTCGGCTGAGCAGCTTCCATGGGCATGAGCACCGCCAACTGCTCCGCCTGGATCGAATTTCACCCCCAGCCTAGGATTCATTGAAAATGAATGGGCCACCCAGTCCACTGCGCTGTGAGTGCCTTAAGGCAGGCATTACACTAAGCTCAGGAGAGTGTAAGAGCGTGTTATTAGATTTTCAGCCATCCAACTTTAAAATCAGACTTTAATCTAATCCCTGTGCACTGTGGTTATGGATGCGTGAGTTCACACTGATAGAACAGAGAATGGGTAACTTACACGCAGTGGACAATTTATTAGGTATACCCATCTAGTACCGGGTCGGACGACCCTGAGCCATAAAGAGATGCACTTGGTCAGCAACAATGTTCAGATATGCTGTGGCGGTCAAGCATTGCTCAATTAGTATCAAGGGACCTAACGTGTGCCATGAAAACATTCCCACACCATTACACAACTGCCGTTGACACCAGGCAGGTTGGGGCCATGGACTCATGGTGCCTATGCCAAATCTGGACTCTGCCATCAGCATGACGCAACAGGAACCAGGATTCATTGGAGCAAACAAGGTTTTTCAACTCCTCAATTGTCCAGTGATGGTTATCATGTGCCCACTGGAGCTGCTTCTTCTTGTTTTTAGCTGATAGGAGGGGAACCCATCTGTGACAAGGGCCGACGAGTTCTGCGTTCCGAGATGCCGTTCTGCACACTACTGTTGTACTGCTCCGCTATTTGCCTGTTTGTGGCCCGCATGTTAGCTCGCACGATAATTGCCATTCTCCTTCGACCTCTCAAATCAAGGAGCTGTGTTTGTCCACAGGACTGCTGCTGAATGGAAGTTTTTTGTTTGTCGCGACATTCTCAGTAAACCCTAGACACTGTCGTGTGTGAAAATCCCAGGAGCCATTTCTGAGGTACTAGAACCGGTGCGCCTGGCACCAATATTCATACCACACTTAACGTCGTTTAGGTCCCTCGTTTGGCCCAGTCTAAAGTTCAATTGAACAGTAACTAAATGCCTTGATGCCTGTCTGCCTGCTTTATATAGCAAGCCACGGCCACTGTCTGTAGGAGAGAACCATTTTCGTGAACGGAGTTGTGTACAGCACTCAGTGGCCAGTGGCTGATCTAACTACACACCAGTAATATTACCTTAAATCCAACACTTTGATAATCACAGTAATCTGGAGGAAAGGGAGAGTGTTAGTATTTGGGGAAAAGATGGAGAAGGAAGGTAAGGAGTTTAGGCTTCGACTTGGGGAAACAGGGATTTGACTTAAAGAGATGCTCTGGTACTTTTGTACACTTTTTAGCCAGTACCACGTCATTGCTCTCTCTCTCTCGCTCTGCTGTGTGTGCATCTTACCAGCTGTCACTCAAATGGTGAGGAGCTCATTGGTTGAACTGAAATTGCTAGGCCATGTGGGGAAAAATGTAGAAAAAATGGCGCAGCACAGCGTCCAGGAAAACAGTTGCTTTGGAACTAGGGATTTCATGGCTAATTAAGGTAAGACTGTAAACTCTGTTCATAGATTATGCATGTATGAACTACACATTAACACATCGAGCCCAAAGCGGGAGGTTTAAAAAATAGTTATTAAACCTCCCAGAAGTATTTAAACCAAAGTTCCAGAGCATGTCTTTAAATGCTGGCAGTGGCGTTTCTGTGTTTAAAATCACTTTGAGATAAACAGTTTTTTCTCATACTGAGTGTTGCAGAATTGGTCTCACAGTGGCAATCCTGAGGGTGTGTGTGTCTGTGTGTATTTGTGAAAAGTCCAATATCTTGAAATCTTGGACTACTGAAAAAATCCCGAATGTTTTTGAGTGGATATTCCCTTTAAGTACCGAGCCACAGGCCAGAACATAACACAAGCATTATGTCCTCCTTATTCATTCATCCCCGCACTGCTCTGAGTAATCCATCACACACACATATGCACAGGAACTCACTCACACATGCGTGACTACATTCATGCACACGCACGCACGCACGCACGCACGCACGCACGCACGCACGCACGCACGCACACACACACACACACACACACACACACACACACACACACACACACACACACACACACACACACACACACACACACACACACACACACACACACACAGTATACACTGACAGTGCACCTGTTCCAAAATAGCTCTGCTAGTGTTAATTAGGTGTCTGCAGCCTGCAGCTGCCCAGAGCAGAGCGATGATATCGTTGTCACCACAGTGATATGACACACAGTGCCCAGGGACCTGTATCTGCGACTGCTTGTGTGTTTGTGTGTGTGTGTGTGCAAATGTGTGTGGGTGTGTGTCTGTGTGCGTGACAATACAGAGTTATGGATCCTACTGAATAGCTGCTGTTAGCGCAGTGTCATTCTCAGATAGAACCTTATTAGATCCCTACAAACTGTTCATTAATATTGACTGATAAGATACACTAGCCATTTGCCTGGAAAAAGCAAGACAACACTTCATGAATAATCTTCTCCAGACATCACACTGTGATAGAAGGCCCCAGTAATATTGAAGGAACGCTGTCAGCGGGAAAGAGGGATAGAGAGGTGGAGGAGTAGAAGAACGAGGGTGTGTCAGATTGGAGCATGGAAATTAGAGAGATGGTGTGAGGAGGGAGCAGAATGAATAGAAGGAGAGTAGAGTGACAGAGTGAGAGAGAGGAGAGGAGAGCGAAAGAGAGAGAGAGAGAGAGAGAGAGAGAGAGAGAGAGAGAGAGAGAGAGAGAGAGAGAGAGAGAGAGAGAGAAAGAGACACTCAGAGTCAGGAGGGAGTCAGAGAATGGAAGAAGTGAGGGGAATTATTCCCCCCATACTGTGCTGGCCTTGAGTCTGAGTCAGCCCCAGCGCCCCTCGGGCTGTTTGAAGCCAGATCAGATAACATGGAGAAGAGAGTTAACATAGAGAAGTTCCACTTCTCACAGACTTTACTGTAGCTTTATAGGGTGAATACAGAACACTGTGGGGAGGGAGGGAGGGAGAGAGAGAGAGAGAGAGAGAGAGAGAGAGAGAGAGAGAGAGAGAGAGAGAGAGAGAGGTGGCAGTCAGAGTAGATATGAAAGCGTCCAAGGAGACCAGGTTCTGTGAGTTAGAAACTGTTTATCTTTTGGTGTGTGCTTATGTGGGTGTGCGCGTGTACCTGCCTGTGTGCGTTCGTGTGTGCATGCATACGTGTGTGCGTGCGTAAGTGAGTGTGTGAAAGAGAGTAAGAGACATAGAGAGAAAAGTTAGAGTTGGGAACCATTTCATTCTGTGACAGCGGTGTCCAGGAAACCTGCTCTCTGATTGGCACCACAATATAAAACAGTTATTTTTTAACAACCAACTTTCTCACATATTGGCTCAGTGTGTAGGAGAGACAAAGACAGAGAGAGGAGAGAGGTTTTTCCCCCATGCCTGTCGGTCTGTTCTGATGCTGTGCTGGGCAGGTGTATATTGCGCAGCAGGACTTTGGCTGCAATTTCCTGCCCTGATTCTGGATGGAGATTTCATTTTGATCGACTCTTGTGTGTGTGTGTGTGTGTGTGTGTGTGTGTGTGTGTGTGTGTGTGTGTGTGTGTGTGTGTGTGTGTGTGTGTGTGTGTGTGTGTGTGTCGGATGGGGGTTTATTTCCAGTCATACATAATATCAGGGTTGGTGATCCATTAAATTACCAGCAAAATTATTGTAATCCGATTACAGTTACTTTTGAATACACTAGATAATTACTACTAGGGTTTTTTTTTATTCAGAACGGATGCTTGCGAAAAAGAACATTTCATTTCATGAGAGCAGCATTTATTTTTCAACTCGAAGCAATGTGTAACGGTTTTCTAGGTGTGGTGAAGGAGAGTCGGACCAAAACGCAGCGTGTAGATTACATTCATGTTTAATGAAAAAACACACTAAACACAAACACTACAAAAACCGAAACAGCCTAAACTGGTGCAAACTAACACTAGACAGTTACAAGGACACTAAGGACAATCACCCACGACAAACTCAAAGAATATGGCTGCCTAAATATGGTTCCCAATCAGAGACAACGATAAACACCTGCCTCTGATTGAGCCACTCCAGACAGCCATAGACTTTGCTAGATCACCCCACTAGCTACAATCCCAATATATACACACCAAAACCCCAAGACAAAACACACCACAATACAAAAACCCCATGCCACACCCTGGCCTGACCCAATACATAAAGATAAACACAAAATACTTTGACCAGGGCGTGACACAATGAGCCCAATCAGTCCTCAATGACAATCAAATCATAAACAACAGGCTAATAAGTCCATAGTTTTTGGGTTATGCTCTGGCAAAAATAATTGGGCTAATCTATCTTTCCATATTTCAAAGATCTATTCTTGAAGATCAAGGGGTATTAAAGTAATTGGAATGACTGGAAATATGTCAGACTTTGATTTTTAATGTAAAGATATATCCTAATCATATCATTATCTGTAGTAGAAAGCATTGGGTTAAAAGAACCCTACATAACCAACCCATAAAATAAATGCAACATCCATTTATGGCCAGGTATGTAAATTCTAACATTGATTTATCCTGCAATAGATGTCATAATTTTTGTATTCTTCTAATCCCTCTTAAGGGGAAAGTAATATAAAAGTAACTGGAAGTAATCCGATTACGTTACTGAGTTTGAGTAATCTGAAAGTTATGTTACAGATTATCATTTTGGACAGGTAACTAGTAACTGTAACGGATTACATTGAGAAAATAACCTACCCAATCGTGCATATTATTCCGCTGAAGTAGTGTGTGTGTCCCTTGGGAGAAGGCCTTTGATATGAGCCTGGTTGTCCTTGAGAGAACCAGAAGAGACAGTCCATCTCCATGGACCAGGGATATTGTACCTCACTGAACCCATCTGGGAGAAACATGAAGTAATGAATAATTCTGACTTAATACGAAACCATTTCTCACTCCTCTGTCTTCTCTCTCTTTCTCTCACACACACACACACACACACACACACACACACACACACACACACACACACACACACACACACACACACACACACACACACACACACACACACACACACACACACACACACACACACACACATACACACAAGAAATAAACAGTCCAGTCCAGAGATCCCCAGGGAGATCGTACAAGATTGACTTCAAAATTGGCCGTCTATCCATGTCCTGAGGACTTCAGGAAATGCCTTCATAACCGGCCACTAGGGGCAACAGTGAGCACTATTACCGTCAATAAATAATAATTATTATTATTTCTTATTACTTATTAAACTTCTATGTCACTTTTCACTGCAGAAATGATCAAAAACTGATTTAAACAGGAACAATAATCAAATAAAACAAACAAGAATAAAATAAAACAGCTATATGACAGAGTAGGTCTGGGCTACGATTTTAGGCAAGCGTTGAAAGTTTGTTGTTTCAAGCCTACAGTAAATGGAGCGAAAGACAAGAGGGATCCACATGGCTTGAGGGAGAGGGAGGAGGTAATCAATGGCGGAGATGAGGAGGTCCTCTGGAGGCAACACAGTTAACTCTCCGTTCAAGGCTTGTCACCGTCGCATCGCCGTCTCCGCCATCTGACTGTGGCTTCTTTGTAGCTGTTGACTCCTTATGCCGGTCTTGTAGAATGAGATTATGTTTTTGAGCTCTCCACTTGGAAGTAGGCTTGGGTTTTGGGTTTGGAGGATGGGTGTAATCTCATGACTCTGGATCAGAAGGTTGTGTTTGATCCCAGTCGTGGACACTGTTTTTATTTCATTTGGTTTATATCCCAAACCTTAACCCTTACCTTAACCATTTAGAATAAGTGCCTAAACGTAACCCTTAGCTTCAAAATTGTATGTTTGATGAAATGGAACGCTACAGAGCAGCAGGAGTGACAAAAACACTTTGAAATGTGACATTTGGAGCAACTTCAACAATTGATATTTGGAGAATGAACATCTAATTCTGCAGTGAGACTGTGAGAGCTTGTTGGATTCCCAATCCACACATCAGCCTTTCCCCCAGTACAGTGAGAAGTCTTTGAGTGAGAGAGAAAGAGAGAAAGAGAAAAAGAGAGAATGAAAGAAAAACAGAAACAGATAGACCAAGCGAGTGAGTGACAAAGAGCATTGCATGCTGTTGATCATATTGAACTGTATATTGGGCTTTATCATTCATCTAAGGTATGGTGTAGTAGTGTCAAGCCAAACTATTGAGAACTATTGAGAACTATTGAAACTATAAAACTATGGTATTGGTTTGTAGTATTAGACCATACTACTGGGCTTTAATACTACAGCTGAATGATTTACATTTTCACACGTGAGTTCTAAATATCTCTAACGGTCGCCCCAGCATCAGTTTTTTTTATGCACCTGATGTCAGAATGTACTCACTGTTCCAAAAAGTGATTGTTACGCAACAGGACAGTTAACTCGTGCTGCCCTCAAACCAAGACACAATGTTTGCTAATTCACTATGTTTCAACTTGTCAATTTCTAATTATTTTATAACAAGTTTTATTCTCAAACAACAGTTTGAATAGAGGTGTGTTCTGCCTCATTAATTTACATGGAAGTAGTCCATTTCACTGTTGCAGACAATCTCTTTGATGAGAGCCCAGGCACTTACCTAATGTTTACGCAGATCAAGACTGCAGAGTATGCAGACATTTGCACAGTCTTGCACAAACGTTTTCCCCCTGGCACATTTTCTGGCTGACACTCGCATTGCCTACATCATTGTTTTCCTTACAAATAATAACTTTGGATATGTGTGCGTTCCTAGTACAGTGCCTTCGGAAACTATTCAGACCCCTCTGCTTTTTCCACATTTTGTTATGTTACAGCTTTATTCTAAAATGGATTCCATCGTTTTTTCCCTCCTCATCAATCTACACGCAATACCCCATAAGGACAAAACAAACACTGTTTTTTCCCTCCTCATCAATCTACACACAATACCCCATAAGGACAAAACAAACACTGTTTTTTCCTCCTCACCTGAAACCCCACCTCTTTAAGGAATACCTAGGATAGGATAAAGTAATCCTTCTCACCCCCCTTAAAAGATTTAGATGCACTATTGTAAAGTGACTGTTCCACTGGATGTCATAAGGTGAATGCACCAATTTGTAAGTCGCTCTGGATAAGAGCGTCTGCTAAATGACTTAAATGTAAATGTAAATGTCATCAATCTACACACAATATCCCATAAGGACAAAGCAAACACTGTTTTTTTCCCTCCTCATCAATCTACACACAACACCCCATAAGGACAAAACAAACACTGTTTTTTCCCTCCTCATCAATCTACACACAATACCCCATAAGGACAAAACAAACACTGTTTTTTCCCTCCTCATCAATCTACACACAATATCCCATAAGGACAAAGCAAACACTGTTTTTTTCCCTCCTCATCAATCTACCTACACACAACACCCCATAAGGACAAAGCAAACACAGTTTTTTTCCCTCCTCATCAATCTACCTACACACAACACCCCATAAGGACAAAGCAAACACTGTTTTTTCCCTCCTCATCAATCTACACACAACACCCCATAAGGACAAAGCAAACACTGTTTTTTCCCTCCTCATCAATCTACACACAATACCCCATAATGACATCACAATACCCCATAAGGACATCACAATACCCCATAAGGACATCACAATACCCCATAAGGACAAAGCAAACACTGTTTTTTTATTTAGACATTTTTGCAAATGTATCAAAGGGTGAATCAGAGGGTGTATTTATTACAAAACCACACTACATCGCAAACGACTTCAATTCAAATTTTACAGGCAAGGTGGACAGGTTGAGGAATGCTATGAATCCAACTGATGGCTCCATGTCATATACCCTTAAAAAAGATTGTAGGAGAGGCAATGCATGTTCAAATTTCACCAAGTAGAAAGGGAAGAGGTAGAAAGAATGCTGATGTCTCTTTTGATTTTTTACATTTACATTTAAGTCATTTAGCAGACGCTCTTATCCAGAGCGACTTACAAATTGATTGACAAGTCAAATGGTACAAATAATCTTGATTCTCAAATTGCTTAGAGTTACAGCTAACCAAATATCTATCCCAATCTCTCATATTTTAAATAAGTGCTTGATGTATGGGGTGTGCCCAGAGGTCTGGAAAGAGTCAAAGGTTATTCCACTAACTAAGAATGTGAAATCTGCGTTCACTGATCCTAATAGTAGTCTATAACCTTGCTGCCTGTGTTAAGTAAATTATTGGAAAAAAATGTATCTGTACAAATCAAGGATTATTTCTCATGTAATGGTCTGATAACGGGTTTCCAGCATGCATACAAAGGGCATTCTACGAGTACGGCCTTAGAACAAATGACAGATGATTGGTTAAAGAGTATGGATGACAGGAAGTTAGTTGGTGCAGTGTTGCTAGATTTCAGTGCTGCTTTTAATGTAATTGATCATGAACTGTTAATAGGTAAACTGAAATGTTATGGTTTTAAGTCTGCAGCTCTATCCTGGATGGAAAGCTATCTATCCAGGAGAAGGCAAAACGTGTTCTTTAATGGTAGCTTTTCAAACAGTAAAGATATACACTGAGGTGTCCTCAAGGAAGCTGCCTAGGCCCACTTCTCTACTCTAACTATACTAATGATTTACCTTCAGTAATGAACAAAGCAAGAGTGGTAATGCATGCTGATTACTCTACAATGTATAGCACAGCATCAGAATGTAATGAGCTAACAGATGTACTGAGCGGTGAACTAAGAATGGTGTCTGAGTGGGTTGATATGAACAAATTAGTGTTGAACATTTCTAAAACTAAATATATTATATTAGGTTCAAGATATATGCTTACTGATGATCCCCAATTGAATTTGTCGATGAATAGAACGCATGTAGAGCAAGTAAAAAAAACTGAACTACATCATCTTGGACGCAGCTTTATCATGGTCAGAACACATAGATAATATTGTTATTAAGATGGATAAGGGAATTGCTGTTACAAGAAAATGTTCAGAATACATAACATCTTGCTCTCTGAATCAGGTGATTCAATCCCTGGTCCTATCACACTTAGAGCACAGTCCAGTTATATGGTCAATCCCTGGTCCTATCACAGTTAGAGCACAGTCCAGTTATATGGTCAATCCCTGGTCCTATCACACTTAGAGTACAGTCCAGTTATATGGTCAATCCCTGGTCCTATCACACTTAGAGTACTGTCTGGTTATATGGTCAATCCCTGGTCCTATCACAGTTAGAGTACTGTCCAGTTATATGGTCAATCCCTGGTCCTATCACACTTAGAGCACAGTCCAGTTATATGGTCAATCCCTGGTCCTATCACAGTTAGAGTACAGTCCAGTTATATGGTCAATCCCTGGTCCTATCACACTTAGAGCACAGTCCAGTTATATGGTCAATCCCTGGTCCTATCACAGTTAGAGCACAGTCCAGTTATATGGTCAATCCCTGGTCCTATCACAGTTAGAGTACAGTCCAGTTATATGGTCAATCCCTGGTCCTATCACAGTTAGAGCACAGTCCAGTTATATGGTCAATCCCTGGTCCTATCACAGTTAGAGCACAGTCCAGTTATATGGTCAATCCCTGGTCCTATCACACTTAGAGTACGGTCCAGTTATATGTTAAATCCCTGGTCCTATCAAGGTTAGAGCACAGTCTAGTTATATGGTCAATCCCTGGTCCTATCACACTTAGAGTACGGTCCAGTTATATGGTCAATCCCTGGTCCTATCACACTTAGAGTACGGTCCAGTTATATGGTCAATCCCTGGTCCTATCACACTTAGAGTACTGTCCAGTTATATGGTCAATCCCTGGTCCTATCACACTTAGAGTACTGTCCAGTTATATGGTCAATCCCTGGTCCTATCAAGGTTAGAGCACAGTCTAGTTATATGGTCAATCCCTGGTCCTATCACACTTAGAGTACTGTCTGGTTATATGGTCAATCCCTGGTCCTATCACACTTAGAGTACGGTCCAGACATATGGTCAATCCCTGGTCCTATCACACTTAGAGTACGGTCCAGTTATATGGTCAATCCCTGGTCCTATCACACTTAGAGTACGGTCCAGTTATATGGTCAATCCCTGGTCCAATCACAGTTAGAGTACGGTCCAGTTATATGGTCAATCCCTGGTCCTATCACACTTAGAGTACTGTCTGGTTATATGGTCAATCCCTGGTCCTATCACACTTAGAGTACTGTCTGGTTATATGGTCAATCCCTGGTCCTATCACACTTAGAGTACGGTCCAGTTATATGGTCAATCCATGGTCCTATCAGACTTAGAGTACTGTCTGGTTATATGGTCAATCCCTGGTCCTATCAGACTTAGAGTACTGTCTGGTTATATGGTCAATCCCTGGTCCTATCACACTTAGAGTACGGCCCAGTTATATGGTCAATCCCTGGTCCTATCACACTTAGAGTACAGTCCAGTTATATGGTCAATCCCTGGTCCTATCACACTTAGAGTACAGTCCAGTTATATGGTCAATCCCTGGTCCTATCACAGTTAGAGCACAGTCCAGTTATATGGTCAATCCCTGGTCCTATCACAGTTAGAGCACAGTCCAGTTATATGGTCAATCCCTGGTCCTATCACAGTTAGAGCACAGTCCAGTTATATGGTCAATCCCTGGTCCTATCACAGTTAGAGCACAGTCCAGTTATATGGTCAATCCCTGGTCCTATCACAGTTAGAGCACAGTCCAGTTATATGGTCAATCCCTGGTCCTATCACAGTTAGAGCACAGTCCAGTTATATGGTCAATCCCTGGTCCTATCAAGGTTAGAGTTCAGTCCAGTTATATGGTCAATCCCTGGTCCTATCACAGTTAGAGCACAGTCCAGTTATATGGTCAATCCCTGGTCCTATCAAGGTTAGAGTTCAGTCCAGTTATATGGTCAATCCCTGGTCCTATCACACTTAGAGTACGGTCCAGTTATATGGTCAATCCCTGGTCCTATCACACTTAGAGTACGGTCCAGTTATATGGTCAATCCCTGGTCCTATCACACTTAGAGTACGGTCCAGTTATATGGTCAATCCCTGGTCCTATCAAGGTTAGTGCACAGTCCAGTTATATGGTCAATCCCTGGTCCTATCACAGTTAGAGCACAGTCCAGTTATATGGTCAATCCCTGGTCCTATCACAGTTAGAGCACAGTCCAGTTATATGGTCAATCCCTGGTCCTATCACACTTAGTACGGTCCAGTTATATGTTAAATCCCTGGTCCTATCAAGGTTAGAGCACAGTCTAGTTATATGGTCAATCCCTGGTCCTATCACACTTAGAGTACGGTCCAGTTATATGGTCAATCCCTGGTCCTATCAAGGTTAGAGCACAGTCCAGTTATATGGTCAATCCCTGGTCCTATCACAGTTAGAGCACAGTCCAGTTATATGGTCAATCCCTGGTCCTATCACAGTTAGAGCACAGTCCAGTTATATGGTCAATCCCTGGTCCTATCACAGTTAGAGCACAGTCCAGTTATATGGTCAATCCCTGGTCCTATCACAGTTAGAGCACAGTCCAGTTATATGGTCAATCCCTGGTCCTATCACAGTTAGAGCACAGTCCAGTTATATGGTCAATCCCTGGTCCTATCAAGGTTAGAGTACAGTCCAGTTATATGGTCAATCCCTGGTCCTATCACAGTTAGAGCACAGTCCAGTTATATGGTCAATCCCTGGTCCTATCAAGGTTAGAGTTCAGTCCAGTTATATGGTCAATCCCTGGTCCTATCACACTTAGAGTACGGTCCAGTTATATGGTCAATCCCTGGTCCTATCACACTTAGAGTACGGTCCAGTTATATGGTCAATCCCTGGTCCTATCACACTTAGAGTACGGTCCAGTTATATGGTCAATCCCTGGTCCTATCAAGGTTAGTGCACAGTCCAGTTATATGGTCAATCCCTGGTCCTATCACAGTTAGAGCACAGTCCAGTTATATGGTCAATCCCTGGTCCTATCACAGTTAGAGCACAGTCCAGTTATATGGTCAATCCCTGGTCCTATCACACTTAGAGTACTGTCTGGTTATATGGTCAATCCCTGGTCCTATCACAGTTAGAGCACAGTCCAGTTATATGGTCAATCCCTGGTCCTATCACACTTAGAGTACGGTCCAGTTATATGGTCAATCCCTGGTCCTATCAAGGTTAGAGCACAGTCCAGTTATATGGTCAATCCCTGGTCCTATCACAGTTAGAGCACAGTCCAGTTATATGGTCAATCCCTGGTCCTATCACACTTAGAGCACAGTCTAGTTATATGGTCAATCCCTGGTCCTATCACAGAGTTAGTTATATGCCCTGGTCCTACAGGTCACAGTCTAGTTATATGGTCAATCCCTGGTCCTATCACACTTAGAGTACGGTCCAGTTATATGGTCAATCCCTGGTCCTATCAATTAGAGTACCCAGTTATATGGTCAATCCCTGGTCCTATCACACTTAGAGTACTGTCCAGTTATATGGTCAATCCCTGGTCCTATCACACTTAGAGTACTGTCCAGTTATATGGTCAATCCCTGGTCCTATCAAGGTTAGAGCACAGTCTAGTTATATGGTCAATCCCTGGTCATCACACTTAGTACTGTCTGGTTATATGGTCAATCCCTGGTCCTATCACACTTAGAGTACGGTCCAGACATATGGTCAATCCCTGGTCCTATCACACTTAGAGTACGGTCCAGTTATATGGTCAATCCCTGGTCCTATCACACTTACGGTCCAGTTATATGGTCAATCCCTGGTCCAATCACAGTTAGAGTACGGTCCAGTTATATGGTCAATCCCTGGTCCTATCACACTTAGAGTACTGTCTGGTTAGGTTCCCTGGTCCTATCACACTTAGGTACTGTCTGGTTATATGGTCAATCCCTGGTCCTATCACACTTAGAGTACGGTCCAGTTATATGGTCAATCCATGGTCCTAGACTTAGAGTACTGTCTGGTTATATGGTCAATCCCTGGTCCTATCAGACTTAGAGTACTGTCTGGTTATATGGTCAATCCCTGGTCCTATCACACTTAGAGTACGGCCCAGTTATATGGTCAATCCCTGGTCCTATCACACTTAGAGTACGGTCCAGTTATATGGTCAATCCCTGGTCCTATCACACTTAGAGTCCAGTTATATGGTCAATCCCTGGTCCTATCAAGGTTAGAGCACAGTCCAGTTATATGGTCAATCCCTGGTCCTATCACAGTTAGAGCACAGTCCAGTTATATGGTCAATCCCTGGTCCTATCACAGTTAGAGCACAGTCCAGTTATATGGTCAATCCCTGGTCCTATCACAGTTAGAGCACAGTCCAGTTATATGGTCAATCCCTGGTCCTATCACAGTTAGAGCACAGTCCAGTTATATGGTCAATCCCTGGTCCTATCACACTTAGAGTACGGTCCAGTTATATGGTCAATCCCTGGTCCTATCACACTTAGAGTACTGTCTGGTTATATGGTCAATCCCTGATCCTATCACACTTAGAGTACTGTCTGGTTATATGGTCAATTCCTGGTCCTATCACACTTAGAGTACTGTCCAGTTATATGGTCAATCCATGGTCCTATCAGTTAGAGTACTGTCTGGTTATATGGTCAATCCCTGGTCCTATCAGACTTAGAGTCACAGTCCAGTTATATGGTCAATCCCTGGTCCTATCACACTTAGAGTACAGTCCAGTTATATGGTCAGTTATATGGTCAATCCCTGGTCCTATCCACAGTCCAGTTATATGGTCAATCTATCACAGTTAGAGCACAGTCCAGTTATATGGTCAATCCCTGGTCCTATCACAGTTACTGTCCAGTTATATGGTCAATCCCTGGTCCTATCACAGTTAGAGCACAGTCCAGTCAATCCCTGGTCCTATCACAGTTAGAGCACAGTCCAGTTATATGTTATTATATGGTCAATCCCTGGTCCTATAAAGGTTAGAGTTCCCAGTTATATGGTCCTATCACACAGTCCAGTTATATGGTCAATCCCTGGTCCTATCAAGGTCCTATGGTCAATCCCTGGTCCTATCACACTTAGAGTACGGTCCAGTTATATGGTCAATCCCTGGTCCTATCACACTTAGAGTACGGTCCAGTTATATGGTCAATCCCTGGTCCTATCAAGGTTAGTGCACAGTCCAGTTATATGGTCAATCCCTGGTCCTATCTCAGTTAGAGCACAGTCCAGTTATATGGTCAATCCCTGGTCCTATCACAGTTAGAGCACAGTCCAGTTATATGGTCAATCCCTGGTCCTATCACACTTAGAGTACGGTCCAGTTATATGTTAAATCCCTGGTCCTATCAAGGTTAGAGCACAGTCTAGTTATATGGTCAATCCCTGGTCCTATCACAGTTAGAGTACGGTCCAGTTATATGGTCAATCCCTGGTCCTATCACACAGTTAGGTCCTAGTTACAGTCCAGTTATATGGTCAATCCCTGGTCCTATCACAGTTAGAGCACTGTCCAGTTATATGGTCAATCCCTGGTCCTATCACAGTTAGAGCACAGTCCAGTTATGTGGTCAATCCCTGGTCCTATCACAGTTAGAGCACAGTCCAGTTATATGGTCAATCCCTGGTCCTATCACAGTTAGAGCACAGTCCAGTTATATGGTCAATCCCTGGTCCTATCAAGGTTAGAGTTCAGTCCAGTTATATGGTCAATCCTATCCTATCACAGTTAGAGCACAGTCCAGTTATATGGTCAATCCCTGGTCCTATCAAGGTTAGAGTTCAGTCCAGTTATATGGTCAATCCCTGGTCCTATCACACTTAGAGTACGGTCCAGTTATATGGTCAATCCCTGGTCCTATCACACTTAGAGTACGGTCCAGTTATATGGTCAATCCCTGGTCCTATCACACTTAGAGTACGGTCCAGTTATATGGTCAATCCCTGGTCCTATCAAGGTTAGTGCACAGTCAGTTATATGGTCATCCCTGGTCCTATCACAGTTAGAGCACAGTCCAGTTATATGGTCAATCCCTGGTCCTATCACAGTTAGAGCACAGTCCAGTTATATGGTCATCCCTGGTCCTATCACACTTAGAGTACAGTCCAGTTATATGGTCAATCCCTGGTCCTATCACAGTTAGAGCACAGTCCAGTTATATGGTCAATCCCTGGTCCTATCACAGTTAGAGTCCAGTTATATGGTCAATCCCTGGTCCTATCACAGTTAGAGCACAGTCCAGTTATATGGTCAATCCCTGGTCCTATCACACTTAGAGTACGGTCCAGTTATATGTTAAATCCCTGGTCCTATCAAGGTTAGAGCACAGTCTAGTTATATGGTCAATCCCTGGTCCTATCACACTTAGAGTACGGTCCAGTTATATGGTCAATCCCTGGTCCTATCACACTTAGAGTACGGTCCAGTTATATGGTCAATCCCTGGTCCTATCACACTTAGAGTACTGTCCAGTTATATGGTCAATCCCTGGTCCTATCACACTTAGAGTACTGTCCAGTTATATGGTCAATCCCTGGTCCTATCAAGGTTAGAGCACAGTCTAGTTATATGGTCAATCCCTGGTCCTATCACACTTAGAGTACTGTCTGGTTATATGGTCAATCCCTGGTCCTATCACACTTAGAGTACGGTCCAGACATATGGTCAATCCCTGGTCCTATCACACTTAGAGTACGGTCCAGTTATATGGTCAATCCCTGGTCCTATCACACTTAGAGTACGGTCCAGTTATATGGTCAATCCCTGGTCCAATCACAGTTAGAGTACGGTCCAGTTATATGGTCAATCCCTGGTCCTATCACACTTAGAGTACTGTCTGGTTATATGGTCAATCCCTGGTCCTATCACACTTAGAGTACTGTCTGGTTATATGGTCAATCCCTGGTCCTATCACACTTAGAGTACGGTCCAGTTATATGGTCAATCCATGGTCCTATCAGACTTAGAGTACTGTCTGGTTATATGGTCAATCCCTGGTCCTATCAGACTTAGAGTACTGTCTGGTTATATGGTCAATCCCTGGTCCTATCACACTTAGAGTACGGCCCAGTTATATGGTCAATCCCTGGTCCTATCACACTTAGAGTACGGTCCAGTTATATGGTCAATCCCTGGTCCTATCACACTTAGAGTACGGTCCAGTTATATGGTCAATCCCTGGTCCTATCAAGGTTAGAGCACAGTCCAGTTATATGGTCAATCCCTGGTCCTATCACAGTTAGAGCACAGTCCAGTTATATGGTCAATCCCTGGTCCTATCACAGTTAGAGCACTGTCCAGTTATATGGTCAATCCCTGGTCCTATCACAGTTAGAGCACAGTCCAGTTATGTGGTCAATCCCTGGTCCTATCACAGTTAGAGCACAGTCCAGTTATATGGTCAATCCCTGGTCCTATCACAGTTAGAGCACAGTCCAGTTATATGGTCAATCCCTGGTCCTATCAAGGTTAGAGTTCAGTCCAGTTATATGGTCAATCCCTGGTCCTATCACAGTTAGAGCACAGTCCAGTTATATGGTCAATCCCTGGTCCTATCAAGGTTAGAGTTCAGTCCAGTTATATGGTCAATCCCTGGTCCTATCACACTTAGAGTACGGTCCAGTTATATGGTCAATCCCTGGTCCTATCACACTTAGAGTACGGTCCAGTTATATGGTCAATCCCTGGTCCTATCACACTTAGAGTACGGTCCAGTTATATGGTCAATCCCTGGTCCTATCAAGGTTAGTGCACAGTCCAGTTATATGGTCATCCCTGGTCCTATCACAGTTAGAGCACAGTCCAGTTATATGGTCAATCCCTGGTCCTATCACAGTTAGAGCACAGTCCAGTTATATGGTCATCCCTGGTCCTATCACACTTAGAGTACAGTCCAGTTATATGGTCAATCCCTGGTCCTATCACAGTTAGAGCACAGTCCAGTTATATGGTCATCCCTGGTCCTATCACAGTTAGAGCACTGTCCAGTTATATGGTCAATCCCTGGTCCTATCACAGTTAGAGCACAGTCCAGTTATATGGTCAATCCCTGGTCCTATCACAGTTAGAGTACAGTCCAGTTATATGGTCAATCCCTGGTCCTATCAAGGTTAGAGCACAGTCCAGTTATATGGTCAATCCCTGGTCCTATCAAGGTTAGAGTTCAGTCCAGTTATATGGTCATCTGCAGCAAGGAAAGATATAATAAAGCTAACGTTCACTCAAAACAAGGCTGTCAGATTAGCTCTTCATTGCTCTACTCATATGAATATTATCCAAATGCATCAGAATCTCTCATGGCTTCATGTTGAAAACAAATTACTATCCAGTCTTCTTATTTTCTTTAGTTAGTACATACTGGCAACACGCATAATCACCAAACCAGACAGGTAAATTCAGGGCATCTAAAACAACCTAAGCCAAGGACAAATCACCTTAAATCTACAGTTTTATATAGAGCCATAGCTGAATGGAACTCTTTACCATTCCATATTTCTCAGGCAAAAAGTAAATCCACCTTCAAGAAAATAAATTAACAACATCTAATGCGATAGACCATATGACTGGATATGAAATAGAAAACATGAACAGAATGTTAAATGTGTTTCCTGTCAGATATTTTAATTGTCTGTATTTTATACCCTTTAAATGTTTGTAAAGTCTTAATTTGTAATTATTTGTAGTGTCTTACTAATTGGTATTGGACCCCAGGAAGATAAGCTAGCATTACAGTGTTAGCTAATGGGGATCCTAATAAAAATTCAATTTTGAGTCTCTTAGTAAAGCGTTTGAATATTTATGTAAATAAGGTATTTCGTTTTTTTTATACATTTGCAGAAATGTTTAAAAATCTGTTTTCGCTTTGTCATTATGGGGTATTGTTTGTAGATTGCTGTTGAATTTGTATTTATTTAATCAATTTTAGAATAAGGCTGCAAAGTTACAAAATGTGGAAAAGGTCAATAGGTCTGAATACTTTCCGAGCTGTAATTGCCTTATTTTTGGTATATTGTGTTGTCGTTTCTACTGTAGCATACAATATGTATGTATGTATGTATGTATGTATGTATGTATGTATGTATGTATGTATGTATGTATGTATGTATGTATGTATGTATTTATGTATGTATGTATGTACGTACAGTGGGGCAAAAAAAAGTATTTAGTCAGCCACCAATTGTGCAAGTTCTCCCACCATAGGTACTATGACAGACAAAATGAGAAAGAAAAATCCAGAAAATCACATTGTAAGATTTTTAATGAATTTATTTGTAAATTATGGTGGAAAATAAGTATTTGGTCAACAACAAAAGTTTATCTCAATACTTTGTTATATACCCTTTGTTGGCAATGACAGAGGTCAAACGTTTTCTGTAAGTCTTCACGAGTTTTTCACACACTGTTGCTGGTATTTTGGCCCATTCCTCCATGCAGATCTCCTCTCGAGCAGTGATGTTTTGGGGCTGTTGCTGGGCAACACGGAATTTCAACTCCCTCCAAAGATTTTCTATGGGGTTGAGATCTGGAGACTGGCTAGGCCACTCCAGGACCTTGAAATGCTTCTTACGAAGCCACTCCTCTGTTGCCCGGTTGGTGTGTTTGGGATCATTGTCATGCTGAAAGACCCAGCCATGTTTCATCTTCAATGCCCTTGCTGATGGAAGGAGGTTTTCACTCAAAATCTCACGATACATGGCCCCATTAATTCTTTCCTTTACACGGATCAGTCGTCCTGGTCCCCAAAGCATGATGTTTCCACCCCCATGCTTCAGAGTAGGTATGGTGTTCTTTGGATGCAACTCCACATTCTTTGTCCTCCAAACACGACGAGTTGAGTTTTTACCAAAAAGTTACATTTTGGTTTCATCTGACCATATGACATTCTCCCAATCTTCTTCTGGATCATCCAAATGCTCTCTAGCAAACTTCAGACGGGCCTGGACATGTACTGGCTTAAGCAGGGGTACACATTTCCATTTCCTAATAATTGCTCCCACAGTTGATTTCTTCAAACCAAGCTGCTTACCTATTGCAGATTCAGTCTTTCCAGCCTGGTGCAGGTCTACAATTTGTTTCTGGTGTCCTTTGACAGCTCTTTGGTCTTGGCCATAGTGGAGTTTGGAGTGTGACTGTTTAAGGTTGTGGACAGGTGTTTTTTAAACTGATAACAAGTTCAAACAGGTGCCATTAATACAGGTAACGAGTGGAGGACAGAGGAGCCTCTTAAAGAATAAGTTACAGGTCTGTGAGAGGCAGAAATCTTGCTTGTTTGTAGGTGACCAAATACTTATTTTCCACCATAATTTGCAAATAAATTCATTAAAAATCCTACAATGTGATTTTCTGGATTTTCTTTTCATTTTGTCTGTCATAGTTGAAGAGTACCTATGATGAAAATGACAGTATGTATGTATGTATGTATGTGTGTATGTGTGTATGTATTGCCTTTAAATTGTTTAACTTGGGTCAAACGTTTTGGATAGCCTTCCACAAGCAGCCCACAATAAGTAGGGTGAATTTTGGCCCATTCCTCCTGACAGAGCTGGTGTAACTGAGTCAGGTTTGTAGGCCTCCTTGCTCACACAAGCATTTTCAGTTCTGCCCACACATTTTTTATATGATTGAGGTCAGGGCTTGGTAATGGCCACTCCAATACCTTGACTTTGTTGTCCATAAGCCATTTTACCACAACTGTAGAAGTATGCTTGGGGTCCATTTGGAAGACATTGTCCATTTGGAAGACCCATTTGCCCAACAAGCTTTAACTTCCTGACTGATGTCTTGAGATGTTGCTTCAATATATCCACATAATTTTCCTGCCTCATGAAGCCATCTATTTTGTGAAGTGCACAAGTCCCTCCTGCAGCGAATCATCCCCTCAACATGATGCTGCCACCCCCGTGCTTCACGGTTGGGATGGTGTTCTTCGGTTTGCAAGCCTCCCCCTTTTTCCTCCAAACATAACGATAGTCATTATGGCCAAACAGTTCTATTTTTGTTTCATCAGACCAGAGGACATTTGTCCAAAAAGTAGGATCTTTGTCCCAATGTGCAGTTGCAAACCGTCGTCTGGCTTTTTTTATGAAGGTTTTGGAGCAGTGGCTTCTTCCTTGCCGAGTGGCCTTTCAGGTTATGTTAATACAGGACTTGTTTTACTGTGGATATAGATACAGAACGCGTCTCCTTCCTGAGCGGTATAACGGCTGCGTGGTCCCATGGTGTTTATACTTGCGTACTGTTGTTTATACAGATAAACGTGGTACCTTCAGGCGTTTGGAAATTGCTCCCGAGGATGAACCAGACTTGTGGAGGTCTACAATTTTTTTTCAGAGGTTTTGGCTGATTTCTTTAAACTTCCCATGATGTCAAGAAAAGAGGCACTGGGTTTGAAGGTAGGCCTTGAAATACAGCTACAGGTACACCTCCAATTGACTCAAATTATGTCAATTAGCCAATCAGAAGCTTCTAAACCCATGACAATTTTCTGGAATTTTCCAAGCTGTTTAAAGGCACAGTCAACTTGGTGAATGTAAACTTCTGACCCACTGAAATTGTGATACAGTGAATTATAAGTGAAATAATGTGTCTGTATACAATTGTTGGAAAAATTACTTGCGTCATGCACAAAGTAGATGACCTAACTGACTTGCCAAAACTATAGTTTGTTAACAAGAAATTTGTGGAGTGGTTGAAAACAAGTTTTAATGACTCCAACCTAAGTGTAATTAAACTTCTGATTTCAACTGTAGGTATGTATGTATGGAGCATAATGTATTTACATTTTTATTCACGTTTTCAAGTACTGGTGACAAACCGATTCTTGCATATATTGTAATGGACACATATGATGTGTGTAAAATACTTATTTGAAGGTTGTACTGATTATGATGAGATAATGCTATTTGCCAGCTATGTGTGGCACCATGTTTGTTGACATTATACAATGCATTCTGGGTGTCAAATAAACATCTGTCAGAACAAAGATGTTATAACAAAATGAGGTGAAGGGATAGGAAACTTTGAGTTAACTTCCAGAAGTGAATGAAGGGAAGTGAATTATGGAATACCGCATACCCCCTTCAGCATACAATCTTCAAACAGACAAAACTAATCTTGTCTCCTCTTCTTCTCTTTGGTTGATGTGAAAAAACATGGCGACGTGCACAAACTACCCACCGTCGGATCACTTTAGATTTTCAGAAAGTGTTTTCTTCAATTATTTCAATCAATGGTGAGCTCACCTGTGATGTGATGAAATTTAAATAGAATTTGCTATTAGCTAATTCATATTATGGTTTCTGTCAGCCGAGAGTTAGCTAAATATGACCGCTTGTATTATGACCGCTTGTATTATGTCAATCTTTCCTCAGTTAGTGCTACAACTCATGTGCCTACATTTTCCAGTTTGGATGAATGTGTTATACAGTCGCTACTTCTGTGAATGTCTGAACATTGCATCCAAAAATAAACTGGTCACATTCAGGACATAACATTGTATGGTCTGTTTTTGTGCAAAATGTTTCTGGAAAAAATTGGTTGGCCAGCTCAAACGCTGACTGTTGCGTCAATCAAAATAGGACGTTCTAAATAAACGTTCTAATTACAGCAGTTTGAGAGTGCTCTGCAGGGACCACTGTAGAATGAACACACCCGTGTGTTGGTACGTGTCAAAAGGTAACTGATAATTCATCCACTTAAGTTTCCTTTCCAAGGCCACTCTCTCAACAAAATTCTCAGGGCACCTTCCACAGAGTGATAATGTTATACTACCTCTCTCTCTCCTCTACCGCTCGCCTCGACCACTCTTCTACACCTCACTCCTCTACTTCTCCTCTACCACTCTTCTACACCTCACTCCTCTACTTCTCCTCTACCACTCTTCTACACCTCACTCCTCTACTTCTCCTCTACCACTCTTCTACACCTCACTCCTCTACTTCTCCTCTACCACTCTTCTACACCTCACTCCTCTACTTCTCCTCTACCACTCTTCTACACCTCACTCCTCTACTTCTCCTCTACCACTCTTCTACACCTCACTCCTCTACTTCTCCTCTACCACTCTTCTACACCTCACTCCTCTACTTCTCCTCTACCACTCTTCTACCTCTCCTCTTCCACACTTCTACATCTCCTCTACCACTACTCTACCTTCTCTACACCTCTCCTCTAAATCACTCCTCTTCACGTACGAATAGCAAAAGCCCATAGAGAAGTATTTCAAAGCCATAATTTCTGCTCCATAATTATACACAGATGGTTAGTGGATTGCCGTAATGGGAGCCCTATTACCTCTAACTGAAACATAACTGATCTAATGAGGATGATTGTGCATCAACACAAGGAAGTCATTAGAGGAACAAAGCAGGTGTGTGTGTTTGTGTGTAAGTGGCCATGGACATGCAGGCGTGTGCGTGTGTGTGTGTGTATTAATCCGTGTGATAATTAACCCAACACAGACACACATGATTGGATAATGAAATATTGGCTTATTTATGTGGAGTTCATAAGAGCCCCCATACCAGGACCTATTGTGTGTGTGTGTGGCGGGGAGGGGGGTGTGTGACCTGTGTGTGTGTGTGTGTGTGTGTGTGTGTGTGTGTGTGTGTGTGTGTGTGTGTGTGTGTGTGTGTGTGTGTGTGTGTGTATGGCGATGCATAACACTCAAGCTAATTAACAGTCCTGACTCCCTGTTCCCTCTAGCAGATTCCCACTCCACACATCAGCCTTCCCCAGCACAGTGAACAGTCTCAGATCGAAAGAAAGAAAGAGAGAAAGAAAGAGAGTATTGCATGTAGTTTATATTATTGCACTCATTCAACGATGGTATGGTGTAGTAGTGTCAAGCCATACTATTGTAATGTATTATTTAACTATGGTATTGGTTTGTAATATTGGGCCCTCATATTGGCTTTTAATACTACAGGTTAGCTGAATGATTTAGCCTATGAATCATCCACTTAACTTTCCTTTCCAATGTGATGCCTATCGTCAAGGCTACCGCCAACAAAACGCTCAAGGAACAGGAGGCGTATAGCCAAGAGGAGAGTTGACAGGAGAAGACGTTGTGTCCCCTACTACCCAACGGTGTCTGACAAGGGGCAGCTGACTATATATTTTTGTAAATAACAGCTGGTGCACGATATCTAATCATAAGCTGTAGACCACACTATCTACCTAGAGAGTTTTCATCTGTATTTTTCGTAGCCCTTTACATACCACCGCAGTCAGAGGCTGGCACTAAGACTGCATTGAATAAGCTGTATTCCGCCGTAAGCAAACCTGAAAACACTCACCCAGAGGTGGCGCTCCTAGTAGCCGGGGACTTTAATGCAGGGAAACTTAAATCCGTTTTACCAAATTTCTATCAGCATGTTAAATGTGCAACCAGAGGGAAAACAACTCTGGACCACCTTTACTCCAGACACAGAGACGCATACAAATGATTCACTCGCCCTCCATTTGGCAAATCTGACCATAATTCTATCTTTCTGATTCCTGCTTACAAGCCAAAATTGAAGCAGGAAGCACCAGTGACTAGATCAATATAAAAGTGGTCAGATGAAGCAGATGCTAAACTGCAGAACTCAATTTGATAGCAAAAACGGGCATATGTGGAATATGAATTCCTCCGATGGCATTGAGGAGTACACCACATCAGTCATTGGCTTCATCAATAAGTGCATCGAGGACGTCGTCCTTGCAGTGAATGTACGGCCACCAAACAAACTAACATGGTCCAAGCACACCAAGACAGTCATGAAGAGGGCACGACAAATCCTATTCCCTCGCAGGAGACTGAAAATATTTGGCATGGGTCCTCAGATCCTCAAAAGGTTCTACAGCTGTACCATCGAGAGCATCACAGCAACCGGCCTCCGACCCCAAGGCACTACAGAGGGTAGTGCGAACGGCCCAGTACATAACTGGGGCCAAGCTTCCTGCCATCCAGGAACCCTATACCAGGCGGTGTCAGAGGAAGGCCCTAAAAATTGTCAAAGACTCCAGCCACCCAAGTCATAGACTGTTCTCTCTGCTACCACACGGCAAGCGGTACCGGAGCGCCAAGTCTAGGTCCAAGAGGCTTCTAAACAGCTTCAACCCCCAAGCCCTAAGACTCCTGAACACCTAATCAAATGGCTACACAGACTATTTGCATTGTCCCCACTCCCCCTCTTTCACCCTGCTGTTACTCTCTGTTGTTATCATCTATGCATAGTCACTTTAATAACTCTACCTACATGTACATATTACCTCAACTAACCAGTGCCCCCCTGTATATAGTCTCACTATTGTTATTTTACTGCTGCTCTTTACTTGTTACTTTTATTTCTTATACTTATACATAGTTTTTAACTGCATTTTTGGTTAGGGGCTCGTAAGTAAGCATTTCACTGTAATGCAAACCACTGCATTTCACCTGTTGTATTTGGCGCATGTGACTAATAAAATGTGATTTGATTAGATTCTCAGTCTGAATATTGGTGTTTTTAAGACGGCCTTGTGAAAACCATCGTTGGTGTTTCAATGCCTGTAAAGGTAGCATTAAAACACAAAGTGTATTTTGGCAGACTGTGTCTCTCATACAATCAAATGGTTTTGAAATGCCAATGGTTTATAGCTTAAATATCGATTGATAATGATTTTCAGACAATATTTTAAGGAACATTTTAAGGAACAGACTGGGAATTTAATACTATTCATAGGGTAGACAATCACTCTAAATATAGGCTACAGTTGCCAGACCAATTGTACGATTATAAATGATGTTATGATAAAAATGTTTAGGGCTACGTAAGTTATAGCAGGGTTAACATGAGGTGAAATGCTTCAAATGGATCTTCATATGGAAAGGTGGATGTGAACCCAGGTCTCCTGCTTGTCAAAACACTGCCTTAGTCCACTCAGCCAGTCTGCAGGAAGAAGCACCTCTGCTGAACCACCCTTGTTATTTTCAGCACATGGGGCCCGATTCAGGTTTGAGATAAGTTAATGGATTCATTAAAGCATGGATCTAAGTAAAAAAAATGTTTATATATACATTGGAAGTAGAGGCCTTCACGGGGCCAAAAAGTTTAACCTGTTCCGAAATGGACTTGGTGCTTTCCCATCCGAACCCGATAAGACTACATTTATTGTTTTAATACATTTTAATTTCCTCTTCCATTGATTAGATATCTCCTAACTTTTGCTCCACACGGAGGCTCCTTGACTGTAGCCTATTGCCGCTTTGATGACTTAATATTGGCCAACAACAACAACAACAAGCTACACATGCCACTCTCGTGAAAAGCAAAGAGCAGCAGCATAAATTACACCATTTCTCTCTTTCTACCACAGCAGTCACTTTCGGGTCTGTTTTGGTCCTTCTGGACAAGTCAGTACAAATTATACATACCCGAGATCTGTGACAATCAAATCAGATCCGACCCAGACCTGTGACATTATTTATTTATTCTCAATGACGACGACCCGCTCGCATCCCGGTAATCATTAAATCAACTCAAATCTCAAATCTGAATAGGAATTCCACCTTTAGTATTTCAAAAACAAATTTTAAATGAAACGCAAACTGTGAAAAATTGTGCTGTCGTACTGTTCAGAATTGGAATTGGTCAAGTATTAAAACAGGCAAGTTAGCATTCACCTTAGCATTCACCTCCCCAGTCCTTCACAAACTCAGACAGTAAAGAGCAGAACTAACGCTCAGGTGAAACTTTCCAAAACATTCCAAGAAAGTAGTGATGGGGAAACTCAGCGTCCAGAAGCATTTATGCCTTGCAGACAATAGTATCAAAAACAGGTTCATCTCTCTCAGCTTCATTATCCTTTCACAATGCACATTAGTGACATCTGCTGGTCAGCAAAAAAAAGCAATGTGTGATTATCAGATTTGAGGTTTTAGGTTTTATTCTCCATTGATTTGATCAAACTCTGTGGCACATCGGTACGTCATTGGCTTTAATAGCCTATAGTTAGTTATATTACCAGGTTTGCATCACACTTCCCTTGTTTACCTTCAGGTTGATTATCTTTAACAATGTTTTAGGATGCTTAAAACAGAAGCTTATACTATACAAAATAAAACAATTTATTTGAAGAACAGTGCAGAAAGTGTAGTTTCACATAAAACTATTTTCAAAATAGTGTAACTTCAGCAGGATTCAACCTCATACCCTCACTTCCCTGAATGTTCCATGGTTCCCAACTCTACCTGCTAAGCTACCAGACAAGTGAAATCCTAAAATGTATTTATAAGTACAGTATCCAGTCGAGGGCAGTGTTTGAAAGCAGCTTAATCGAAGAAACCACCGGAACCAAGCCATTAAAAAGTATGTGTTTAAACAAAGCTTCGGACATCATTGATTACGTACTTCTGATAAAGTGATACATTGGTACACTGCTTCCAAGTTATCTGTTTAGCTATTTTGAAGCATGCCTCAGAGCTTCAGTATCAAACATAATACCACTACAATAACGTATGTGTCAATGACAATGTGAGTACAACATATTATTACACTGAGGAGGAAACTGAAAAGCAAATCACTCAACAATAACATTTGCTTTGTGTTGACATTTCGGCTGCTCATGGTCACTAAATGCTTATAGTCCAAATCAAATAACCATTTTGATTCATTGATCATTTTTGTTGATGCTACATGTAGTTGTTAATTGACATGTTATTGTTTGCACTTTTCGTGCACTTGTTTTCTGTGCATATTAAGGCCTTTTAGTTTTTTATAAGGCTGCTTTGTTTGCTTTACATAAGCTTTATGCATAAAGCAGCATTCCCCAAGAGAGGATGACTTTCACTTTAGCAGTGATAAATTCATGAACTTCTTTGAGGAAAAGATTATGATTATCAGAAAGCAAATTACGACTCCTCTTTAAATCTGCGTATTCCTTCAAAGCTCAGTTGTCCTGAGTCTGCCAGGACCTAGGATCAAGAGAGACGCTCAAGTGTTTTAGTACTATATCTCTTGACACAATGATGAAAATAATCATGGCCTCTAAACCTTCAAGCTGCATAATGGACCCTATTCCAACTAAACTACTGAAAGAGCTGCTTCCTGTGCTTGGCCCTCCTATGTTGAACATAATAAACGGCTCTCTATCCACCGGATGTGTACCAAACTCACTAAAAGTGGCAGTAATAAAGCCTCTCTTGGAAAAGCCAAACCTTGACCCAGAAAATATAAAAAACTATTGGCCTATATCGAATCTTCCATTCCTCTCAAAATGTTTAGAAACGGCTGTTGCGCAACAACTCACTGCCTTCCTGAAGACAAACAATGTACAATGTAATGCTTCAGTCTGGTTTTAGACCCCATCATAGCACTGAGACGGCACTTGTGAAGGTGGTAAATTACATTATAATGGCATCGGACCGAGGCTCTGCATCTGTCCTCGTGCTCCTAGACCTTAGTGCTGCTTTTGATACCATCGATCACCACATTCTTTTGGAGAGATTGGAAACCCAAATTGGTCTACACGGACAAGTTCTGGCCTGGTTTAGATCTTATCTGTCGGAAAGATATCAGTTTGTCTCTGTGAATGGTTTGTCCTCTGACAAATCAACTGTAAATTTCGGTGTTCCTCAAGGTTCCATTTTGGGACCAGTATTGTTTTCACTATATATTTTACCTCTTGGGGATGTTATTCGAAAACATAATGTTAACTTTCACTGCTATGCAGATGACACATAGCTGTACATTTCAATGAAACATGGTGAAGCCCCAAAATTGCCCTTGCTTGAAGCATGTGTTTCAGACATAAGGAAGTGGATGGCTGCAAACTTTCTCCTTTTTAACTCGGACAAAACAGAGATGCTTGTTCTAGGTCCCAAGAAACAAAGAGATCTTCTGTTGAATCTGACAATTAATCTTAATGGTTGTACAGTCGTCTCAAATAAAACTGTGAAGGACCTTGGCATTACTCTGGACCCTGATCTCTCTCTTGACGAACATATCAAGACTGTTTCAAGGACAGCTTTTTTCCATCTACGTAACATTGCAAAAATCAGAAACTTTCTGTCCTAAAATGATGCAGAAAAATGTATCCATGCTTTTGTCACTTCTAGGTTAGACTACTGCAATGCTCTACTTTCCGGCTACCCAGATAAAGCACTAAATAAACTTTAGTTAGTGCTAAATACGGCTGCTAGAATCCTGACTAGAACCAAAAGATTTGATCATATTACTCCAGTGCTAGCCTCTCTACACTGGCTTCCTGTCAAAGCAAGGGCTGATTTCAAGGTTTTACTGCTAACCTACAAAGCTAGGTAGGTAGGCTTGCTCCTACCTATCTCTCTGATTTGGTCATGCCGTACATACCTACACGTACGCTACAGTCACAAGATGCAGGCCTCCTAATTGTCCCTAGAATTTCTAAGCAAACAGCTGGAGGCAGGGCTTTCTCCTATAGAGCTCCATTTTTATGGAACGGTCTGCCTACCCATGTCATAGACGCAAACTCGGTCTCAACCTTTAAGTCTTTACTGAAGACTCATCTCTTCAGTGGGTCATATGATTGAGTGTAGTCTGGCCCAGGAGTGGGAAGGTGAATGGAAAGGCTCTGGAGCAACGAACCGCCCTTGCTGTCTCTGCCTGGTCGTTTCCCTCTTTCCACTGGGATTCTCTGCCTCTAACCCTATTACCTGGCTTACTGGGGCTCTCTCATGCCGTCACTGGAAGGGGTGCGTCACCTGAGTGGGTTGATTCACTGATGTGGTCATCCTGTCTGGGTTGGTGCCCCCCCTTGGGTTGTGCCATGGCGGAGATCTTTGTGGGCTATATTCAGCCTTGTCTCGGGATGGTTGGTGGTTGAAGATATCCCTCTAGTGGTGTGGGGGCTGTGCTTTGGCAAAGTGGGTGGGGTTATATCCCTCCTGTTTGGCCCTGTCCGGGGGTGTCCTCAGATGGGGCCACAGTGTCTCCTGACCCCTCCTGTCTCAGCCTCCAGTATTTATGCTGCAGTAGTTTGTGTCGGGAGCTAGGGTCAGTTTGTTATATCTGGAGTACTTCTCCTGTCCTATTCGGTGTCCTGTGTGAATCTAAGTGTGCGTTCTCTAATTCTTTCCTTCTCTCTTTCTTTCTCTCTCTCGGAGGACCTGAGCCCTAGGACCATGCCCCAGGACTACCTGACATGATGACTCCTTGCTGTCCCCAGTCCACCTGGCCGTGCTGCTGCTCCAGTTTCAACTGTTCTGCCTCATTATTATTCGACCATGCTGGTCATTTATGAACATTTAAACATCTTGGCCATGTTCTGTTATAATCTCCACCCGGCACAGCCAGAAGAGGACTGGCCACCCCACATAGCCTGGTTCCTCTCTAGGTTTCTTCCTAGGTTTTGGCCTTTCTAGGGAGTTTTTCCTAGCCACCGTGCTTCTACACCTGCATTGCTTGCTGTTTGGGGTTTTAGGCTGGGTTTCTGTACAGCACTTTGAGATATCGGCTGATATACGAAGGGCTATATAAATACATTTGATTTGATTTACATATTGTTCGATGCTTGCTGTATGTCAATTTAGCCTGCTCTAGCTCTGGCCTACCACGCCAAATGTTATTGCATCCAATGTTTGACATTCATATTATTATCTTGTTTCTACAGTGTATTTGCCTCACTTCATTCATTTATATGCATTGTGCATTTTGCTATTGATATGATTAAAGGTCCAACGCAGCCGTTTTCATCTCAAAATCAAATCATTTCTGGGTAAAAATGAAGTCCCTTATTCTAGTTGTTTTCAATTAGCTTCTAAGCCAAGAGCAATTTCTCAAGTAAAAATGTTGATAGAACTGTTTGGGAGTGGTCTGAGTGGGGAGGGGAAAACTGGTTTGGAACTCTCTTTCTTATTGGTCTCACCAGGCATTCCATCCCACCAAAACAGACGGTTTTTATAACAGCTCCTACACTAAAAGGGCATTATCATTTTCACAATTCCACAGTATTATTCCAACCTCATAGTGTGGAAAAATATATTAAATACAGGCAATAATGTTTTTGTTTTTGCTGGGCCTTTAAAAATTGTATATTCACATTACAATTGATTAATATCAAAGACATAACTGAATTATCCAGTCATTTGCTAATTATCTGTCTTCCTGCAGAAAAACATGCATACATACTTTGTTACCTACAGGCTGGATGGACAATCCTAACCAAAGCCAATCAAGACATGGGTCACAAATTAATGCTAACTATTGTCAATCATGTCATCTATGTGGACACCCCTTCAAAGTAGTGGATGTGGTTATTCCAGCCACACCCCGTCGAACAAACAGCCGTGTAATCTCGATTGATAAACATTGGCAGTAAAATTGGCCTTACTGAAGAGCTCAGTGACTTTCAACATGGCACCGTCATAGGATGCCACCTTTCCAACAGGTCAGTTTGTCAAATTTCTGTACTGCTAGTGCAGCCCATGTCAAATGTAAGTGCTGTTATTGTGAAGTGGAAACATCTAGGAGCAACAACAACTCAGCCACGTTATGCCACACAAGCTCACAGAATGGGACCACAGAGTGCTGTAGTGCGTATCATCTGTCCTCGATTGCAACATTCACTACCGTGTTCCAAACTGCCTCTGGAAGCAATGTCAGCACAATAACGGTTTCTTCGGGAGCTTCATGAAATGGGTTTCCTTGGCTGAGCAGCTGCACACAAGCCTAAGAATACCATGCGCAATGCCAAGCGTCGGCTTGAGTGGTGTAGAGCTCGCCACCATTGGACTCTGGAGCAGTGGAAACGCATTCTTTGGAGTGATGAATTACGCTTCACCATCTGGCAGTCCGACGGACGAATCTCGGTTTGGCAGATACCAGGTGAACGCTACCTGCCCCAATGCATGGTACCAACTGTAAAGTTTGTTGGAGGAGGAATAATGGTCTGGGTCTGTTTTTCATGGTTCGGGCTAGGCCTCTTAGTTCTAGTGAAGGAAAATCTTAATGCTACAGCATACAACATTCTAGATTTTAATGTGCTTCCAACTTTGGGAAAGGCCCTTTCTTGTTTCAGCATGACAATGCCCCCGCTCACAAAGCGAGGCCCATATGGAACACCGACTGCGAGCCAGGCATAAACACCCAACATCAGTGCCCGATCTTACCAATGCTCTTGTGGCTGAATTGCAAGTCCCTCCAGCAATGTTCCAACATCTAGTGGAAAGCCTTCCCAGAAGAGTGGAGGCTTTTATAGCAGCAAAGGGGGGACCAACTTCACATTACAGTTTTCTCAATTGCTAAAACACTATTTCTGAAACCTTGTTCCATTTCCTGAAAATATTCAACAGAAAACCTCATCTTCAATCACTATTTACATAACCTCTGACTCCTCTTGCAAAATGAAACATTCGCCTCAAAACACTTTTACCTGTGTTCAAAATCAAACACTGCTATCAAATCATAAACAAAGTGATCAAAATGATATACACTCTCAAGCAGTCAGTGAACAATACACCGAAAAATGGAAAACACATTGTTAAAAAACATACAATTCTCAGGGAGAAGTACATTTTTAATCTAAAAAAATATTCATATTTTCCGTCATTGTCTTTTGATGAACGAAAACATGTTCTATCATAGTAGCTCAAAATTGATCAGAAATTACTACTCTGCTTTGCTCTTTGCAATTTTGTTTTCTGTTCTTCCTCCTCCTTGTACCCCTATTTTTACAGTACTGTACGCTGCATCTCACAAACTTGTCCTTTGTCTCTGTGATACTGTAATTCTTGTTCTTTGTTGATATGAACCTGCAACCAGCCAAATGTATTGAGCAGTCAGTACTGTTAATAAATGGAAAGCACAATGTTCAGGGCCATACAATTTGTCCATTGTACAGTATACAGCCTACAATGCACTGTACTACAGTATCCATTCTCAGACTTTCTCCTTCCTGCCTTCAACAACCTGTTTGCTCTCTGAACTGGCTTATATTGGTTGTGTCGCATCATTTGAAACAGGTTAAATCTATTTTGAGTGGTTGTGTTCAATCAATGACATATGTTCTCCATTTGTATTTGATTGTTTCCACTTGTGTTTGCCAGTGTGGATGCCATGTGCATTAGAGTGCAGAATGTGTTTTGAGAATGAGAATGTGTTTAGAGTTTGACTGAAAAGTCTAAGTGAGATCTGCAAATTGTGTTTTACCATGTGAAATAGTTTAAGGTATTGACAACAGACTGCATAATTAGCTAAATGAGTCCAGGCAACTGAGAACTTTGTTCAGCAAATGGGCTTTAGTGTTTTAGCAATTGAGAAAAACTGTAATGCCCATGATTTTGGAATGAGATGTTCGATGAGCAGGTGTCCACATACTTTCATGTAGTGCACATTAGCCGAATGGATGTGCTCCGGGGCTGAGGTTTTGTATGAGTGCTAATGCTTAAATTATCAGTAATTGCCTGTATTTTCTTCCATTAATGTGAAATATAATGCCATATTTCCCTTGATTTTGAAGAATATGAATATATATCAATATAAAAATGTGAAACATCTGTTAATGTTTTGTTATCATTTGATAATTTGCAAAGAAAAGATAAAGCATTTGAAACTTCAAAAAAAGTATCTTTAAAAATAAATGTTTTATCCTGGACAAACATATTAATTTGTATTTTTCCAAAAATATATTTTCACGTATCTTTTGTTTGACCATAATACCATAGATATATTGGAATTACCAATGAGGAGTTTATCAGCACACCATGTAAGAGCGGGGAATATACAAAAAGAGGAGGGACTCACATTTACAGTATTTGGAAAACCAAAAGAGGAGGGATGTAATTAAACAGGACTCAAAACACCATAATAGTGTTTTCAACCTTTTCCGGGTTAGTGCTCCCAGTCTCTTGCAAGGTGTTGCACAACTCTTGATTAAGTGGCATTACAACACACCATGTCATGTTTCAGAAAACCTTAGGATGTGTGTTTCAGTGCACATTAAATCTGTCTCGTAATCCCTTACACGCGTGTGTTTCCAACTCCAGCAAAATTAAGGTTTTGTCTCCTTAAAATTGGTGGCACTAGTTGTAGCAAAGATAGGCTAAAACTGCTTCTCCAATAGAAATCCCTGATCACACTTTTAGGCGATGTCATGGCGACCTTGGCTAGCTGAGATTATGCGATCCGAACTGTGCATATGCAGGCCGTCAACTCAAAGACACTCGTTTGATATAAAGTCATTTTTAAAAAAGGAAAACGTGTCAGTTTATCACTTTCACGAGGTTGGAGTAATAACATGTTCCACCACTTAAGACATCGGGTCAAATCTAGGTTGATTTCGAGAAAATTTGATATTGATAAAATTAACAACTAAGATAGAATTTTTCACTTCTCTCATTGACTTCTCAAACCCCAAACACTATCAAGCATTCCTGAAAGTCTCCCGATGTTGCGCATCTTGGTTTAGAAACTCTGGTTGGACGTAGTGTTACAAAACACTTAATTTTTACGGTGACATATTACTGCCACTTAGAGTATATATATGTTTTATCACTATTGTGAGACAAGATCACGTTATTATGAAATAATTCAATAAATTGTTATTATGAAAAAGATAATGATATAATGAGAAAGACAATATTTCTTGTCATTTAAAAGTCTCTCATTATATCATTAGCTTTTTCATAATAACGAGTTATTGAATTATTTCATAATAACATAAGATTTCTTGTCATTTAAAAGTTATGTTATAATGAAATAATTCGGTTTCACATTATTAGGATAAATGACCTATTCATTTATTATGCTGAAACGTTGGCATAGGCTACTTGGCAAGGCTACAGGTTTCCCTCATGGACAGTTTGATATTTTGGCAGGTTTGCTTGAGTTCATCAACTTGTATTTTTCTCCTCGGTTTGATGCATTGGGAGATATTCATGTCACTGAGCAATATAGATGGTGTTGTCATTAGTTTACCTAGATTGTGGAAAAATCAGAGTTCTCTATGGCTCGACAGTTAATGTAAAAAATCTGACCTTCTTGACATAGCGTTGTTCCTTGTTGATAAACTGGGTGGACATGGGAAACTTCAACTTAAACAGATGCTAAACACAGTCAGGCATTTACTTCATATTCTAGACTACCCATGGACTGCACATTTGAGGAAGTCTCTGGGATGGACATGAGCTATCTAATTACCTTCAGCTGCAAGTCTTTTGGGGTATGTCTCTATAATGTGGGGTATGTGAGGTATGTAAGCTTGGTACATCTAGCCACTGGGATTTCTGCTCATTCATCAAGGCAAATCTGCTCCAGCTCCTTCAAGTTGGATGGGTTCCGCTGGTGAACAGCAATCTTTATTAAGTCATACCACAGATTCTCAATTGGATTGAGGTCTGGGCTTTGATTAGGCCATTCCAAGACATTTAAATGTTTCCCCTTAAACCACTTGAGTGTTACTTTAGCAGTATGCTTATGGTCATTGTCCTGTTGGAAGATGAACCTCCATCCCAGTCTCAAATCTATGGAAGAATGAAACAGGTTTCCCTCAAGAATTTCCCTGTATTTAGCACCATCCATCCTTTCTTAAATTCTGACCAGTTTCCCAGTCCATGTCGATGAAAACATCCCCACAGCATGATGCTGCCACTACCATGCTTCGGGATGGTATTCTCGGGGTGATGAGAGGTGTTGGGTTTGCGCCAGACATAGCGTTTTCCTTGATGGCCAAAAAAGCCCAGTTTTAGTCTTATCTGACCAGAGTACCTTCTTCCATATGTTTGGGGAGTATCCCACATGCCTTTTGGCAAAGACCAAACGTGTTTGCTTATTTTTGTCTTTAAGAAATGGCTTTTTTTCTGGCCACTCTTCCCGTAAAGCCCAGCTCTGTGGAGTATACGGCTTAAAGTGGTCCTATGGACAGATAGTCCAATTTCCATTTCCACAGTGTTATCTTTGGTCTCTTTGTTGCCTCTCTGATTTAATGCCCTCCTTGCCTGGTCCATGAGTATTGGTGGGCGGCACTCTCTTGGCAGGTTTGCTGTGGTGCCATAGTCTTTCCATTTTCTAATAATGGATTTAATGGTGCTCCGTGGGATGTTCAATGTTTCAGATATTGTTTTATAACCCAACCCTGATCTGCACTTCTCCACAACTGTGTCTCTGACCTCTTTGGAGAGCTCCTTGTTCTTCATGGTGCCGCTTGCTTGGTGGTGCCCCTTGCCTAGTGCTGTTGCAGACTCTGTGGCCTTTCAGAACAGGTGTATATATACTGAGATCATAAGACAGATCATGTGGCATTTAGATTGAACACAGGTGGACTTTATATAACAAATTATGGAACTTCTGAAGGTAATTGCTTTCACCAGATCTTATTTACGGGCTTCATAGCAAAGGGGGAGAATACATATGCACACACCAATTTTCCATTTTACATTTTTTATTCTTTATTTTACTTCACCAATTTGGACTATTTTGTGTATGTCCATTACATGAAATCCAAATAAAAATCCATTTAAATTACAGGATGTAATGCAACAAAATTGGAAAAACGCCAAGGGGGATGAATAGGCACTGTACTTGATGGGTATTCGACCTGTCCTTAAGAAATATGTGTTAAACAGTTCAAGCAGTTCATCATTATGCAATCATTCATTCACAATCATTCTGCCATTGTGTGTGTCGACACATGAATTAATGGTGTACCCCTCCTTATTTGTTTGGTTATTTAACTCCCGGGTCCGGGAGCGTAATCATCGACTCACACTAATTAGCATAACGCAATGGACATAAATATTCCTAGAAAATATTAATATTCATGAAAATCACAAGTGAAATATATTGAGACACAGCTTAGCCTTTTGATAATCACCTTGTCATCAAATCAATCAATTTTCAAAATATGCTTTACAGCCAAAGCTAGACAAGCATTTGTGTAAGTTTATCGATAGCCTAGCATAGCATTTTGTCCAGCTAGCAGCAGGTAACTTGGTCACGGAAATCAGAAAAGCAATCAAATTAAATAGTTTACCTTTGATGAGCTTCAGATGTTTTCACTCACGAGACTCCCAGTTAGATAGCCAATGTTCCTTTTTCCAAAAATATTCTTTTTGTAGGCGAAATAGCTCCGTTTGTTCTTCACGTTTGGCTGAGAAATCGCCCGGAAATTGCAGTCACGAAAACACAGAAAAATATTCCAGATTAGCTCCATAATATCGACAGAAACATGGCAAACGTTGTTTATATGTAACGGTAAATGAGTGATGAGGTGTGGAGTCAGGCGCAGAGAGCAAAAGATGTGGGAAAAAAACACGCTGTAATGTCCCGGACACATAACATGAACAAAAGTGGAAACACAAATGAACAGAAATATAAACGGACAGCGTGAAACCCAAATGCAAAAAAAATACACTCAACCAACAAAACAGACTAAACAAGCCCGCACGAAACAGAAGCGGGCTGAACAGACTATATATAACCCTACCCTAACAACCAAACAAGAAACAGGTGCTACCAATTAGACAGAACTAAAGGAACACAGAACAACGGATCGGCGATAGCTCGTAGAACGGCGACGACGACCGCCGAGCGCCACCCGAACAAGAAGGGGAGTCACCTTCGGTAATATTCGTGACATTATAATCAATCCTCAAGGTGTTTTTCAAATATCTATTCGATAATATATCCAATGGAACAATTGGTTTTTCAGTAGGACCGATTGGAATAATGGCTACCTCTGAAATTTACGCGAGAATCACTCTGAGTGCCATCAGGTGACCACTTGCGCAATGTAGCCGCTTACGGGTATTCTTCAACATAAATGCGTAAAACTACATCACAATGCTGTAGACACCTTGGGGAATACGGAGAAAAAGTAATCTGATTGATAGCCCATTCACTGCTCAATTGGGAAACGTAATTGGAATGCAGAGCTTTCAAAAGATGAGTCACTTCCGGATTGGATTTTTCTCAGGCTTTCGCCTGCAATATCAGTTCTGTTATACTCACAGACATTATTTTTACAGTTTTGGAAACTTTAGAGTGTTTTCTATCCTAAGCTGTCAATTATATGCACATTCTAGCATCTTGTCCTGACAAAATATCCTGTTTACAACGGGAACGTTATTTTTCCAAAAATGAAAATACTGCCCCCTAGTCACAAAAGGCGGTGTCTACATTTCTTAACAGCAGTCAACTCTTATATCAATCAGTTAACTAATTCCAAGCCTATTTGAAATAAAATTAGCTTAACTTGAATTCAATTCCAAAGATCAGTCAACTCAATTGTCACTACTTATTAAATTCAGTTCTGGAGAGTACGGGTATTCTTACAACCATTATTACAACTTTTGACAAATTGTCTAACTTCCCCAGTGAGAAACATCCTGTAGAGAAAGCATGTTTTTAACAGAGACAGGAAGGGCAACAAAAAAGTTTTCAACCAATTTAGAGTGTGAAATTGTCTTCCCAGATGAGGTGAGGACCCCATGTTGCTTCCAGAGTGTACGAAAATCATGCAAAACCCCAAAAGCATACCTGCTGTCAGTATAAATCGTAACAGTTTTATCCATAGCCAAAATCCATTCTCAGCTTGGGCTGACAGATGTGGTGGTAATTTAGCACTCTCTAGGGAAGTAGCAGCCTTAGCGCCAGTATCTACTAGAAAAATTTATTGATTCACAATTGACGAACAGATGAACCATTGGCTCCTCACGGGGGCTTGAAAATCTTCAAATGCAGTTCAAGGGTGTCAACTGTCTCTACCTCGCGTCAGTCTATATGTGGGTATAGGTTGGGTTGGGTTATTTTGGTGGTGGTCCAGGTTTCCAATCTCCCCCTACTGCCTCCTGTTTGGTAAGTTTGCTTTGACATGTTCTGGCAAAATGTCGCTCCTGTCCACAGACATAGCAGGTCAAGCTATTACCTTGTGGTGTCTGTCGTCCAACCCGTCCATCAGCACTGCCTCCCCTTCCTCTTCTCCCTCTACCCCTTCCTTTTCCTCTCTGTCCATCGTTTTGAGGGCCTCCCTGAGCCTACCTGTGCAGCTTGTAACTTCACCCACCTCTCTTCCATTCTCTGTTTCTTCTTATCTTCTTGAGACAGTTGCTGCCTCAGTCCGTTTACAGTGTTCAATGACTGTCTGTAGAGTAGTAGTTTCCCAGCCAATGCAGGTCATCTTAACCTGTTTAGCAAGGGCACGCAAAAGTCCATTCATCAAGAGGCTGTTATAGTCATTGCAGGCGATGTGTAGAACGAGTTCCTTCTGCTCTGGGGCTGCCTCTGAGGAGTATGTTAGTCCCAAAAATCTAAAATTTGGACTCATCAGACCAAAGGAAAGATTTACACCGGTCTAATGTCCAAAGCTGAAATAATGAAGGACTGTTGTTTCTCTTTGCTTATTTGTGCTGTTCTTGACATAATATGGACTTGGTATTTTACTAAATATGGCTATCTACTGTTATCTACTGTATACCACCCCTACCTTGTCCCAACACAACTGATTGGTCCTTCTGTAGCTCAGTTGGTAGAGCATGGCGCTTGTAACGCCAGGGTAGTGGGTTCGATTCCCGGGACCACCCATACGTAGAATGTATGCACACATGACTGTAAGTCGCTTTGGATAAAAGCATCTGCTAAATGGCATATATTGATTGGCTCAAATGCAATAAGAAGGAAAGAAATTCCACAAATGAACTTTTAACAAGGGACACCTGTTAATTGAAATGCATTCCAGGTGACTACCTCGTGAAGCTGGTTGAAAGAATGCTAAGAGTGAGCAAAGATGTCATCAAGGCAAAGGGTGGCTATTTGAAGAATCTCAAATATAAAATATTTTTTGATTTGTTTGCACTTGTTTTGTTACGACATGATTCCATGTGTTTTTTTTTAGATGTCTTCACTATTTTTCAACATTGTAGAAAATAGTCAAAATAAAGAAAAAAACTTGAATGAGTAGGTGTGTCCAAACGTTTGACTGGTACTGTAAATACAATTACTTGGATACAGACACATTACAGAGATAGAGGTGAAAAAATGCTCAACCTCCAGATGAGTATGAGTGTGGAGTTTAATTAAGTACAATTCTTACAAGCTTGTTTGGCTGGTAGCTTATTCTTTAGAAGTTTGAGGCTGCTGGTGAACCATAATGTGCAGGCATAATCAACGTGACAATGGACTAGCGAGTCTTAAGGGGGTCCATACCTACTCGTAGGTTTCAATCCAATTGGCGAGACTTTCTTGTGAGTATTCTAAAATCTTGATTAAAAACAATATGTCATTTCAGATTTTCCTTTAGGAAAATTTGGCGCCGGACAACATGACATGGAATATTTTGATATACTGGACATTTGAGAAATTTTACAGACATCCATATGTGTTCAGATCCCACCTGTGGCAGCCAACACCATCAATAAATGAGGGATGTTGGTCAAATGAGCCACATTTACGTACCTAACCCTCTACAGTCGAGACCCTCTCTACCATCCAAACTTTGAGCCAGTGTTCGGTCTCGTCTCCAAAGCTTCAGGTTTAGAGATACATAAACAGGGATAGAATCGGGATATGATCCTTCCTTCTGATCTTTAAAATGCCCCGTAACCACGGAGATTAAGATGGTGATCTCATCCTCCATCTCGGCTAATCTGATTAATATTTCAAGGTTCTACAGTTTTGTTGCCAATCTTTAAGAATTCATTTTCTGTAAGGTTTTCTAGGAGTTTTAAAATGTTCCCCTCTCCACAAGTTCAAAGAAGTCTACCTAATTGTGGTTGATTTTCCTGGAACTTTGAGAACTTACAGCTGTGGTCTAGGTTAGAGGATGGTGTTGATCACACCAGTTCATGTCTTACTTTGACATTTCTGTCATAGTTAAACGCAGACATCCAAGGTAATAGGATAGACATGAAATAATACAGTTAGTTGATGAGTTAATGTTGGTTATCCATGTTGTTTAGGGGATATGGTCACTCTGCTGGAGGTACAAGGTCAAAGATGCGTACCAACATGTGGTTGTTATGTCAATGAAGATTTCCTCAAATCAAATCAAAGTTTATTTGTCACCTGTGCTGACTACAACAGGTGTAGGTAGACCTTACAGTGAAATGCTTACTTACAGGCTCTAATCAATGGTGCGGGGCAAAAAAAGTATGTGTGTGTGTGTGTGTGTGTGTGTGTGTGTGTGTGTGTGTGTAAGTAAAGAAATAAAACAACAGTAAAAAGACATTTGAAAAAAAGAGTAGCAAGGCTATATACAGACACCTATTAGTCAGGCTTATTAAGGTAGTATGTACATGTAGGTATCGTTAAAGTGACTATGCATATATGATGAACAGAGAGTAGCAGTAGTGTAAAAAGATGGGTTGGCGAGTGGTGGGACACAATGCAGATAGCCCGGTTAGCCAATGTGCGGGAGCAGTGGTTGGTCGGGCCAATTTAGGTAGTATGTACATGAATGTATAGGTAAAGTGACTATGCATATATGCTAAACAGAGAGTAGCAGCAGCGTAAAAGAGGGGTTGGGGGAGGCACAATGCAAATAGTCCGGGTAACCATTTGTTTACCTGTTCAGGAGTCTCATGGCTTGGGGGTAAAAACTGTTGAGAAGCCTTTTTTTCCTAGACTTGGCACTCCGTTATCGCTTGCCATGCAGTAGTAGAGAGAACAGTCTATGACTGGGGTGGCTGGGGTCTTTGACAATTTTTAGGGCCTTCCTCTGACACCGCCTGGTGTAGAGGTCCTGGATGGCAGGTAGCTTTGCCCCAGTGATGTACTGGGCCATACGCACTACCCTCAGAAGTGCCTTGCGGTCGGAGGCTGAGCAATTGCCGTACCAGGCAGTGGTGCAACCGGTCAGGATGCTCTCGATGTTGCAGCTGTAGAACCTTTTGAGGATCTCAGGACCCATGGCAAATCTTTTTAGTTTCCTGAGGGGGAATAGGCTTTGTCGTGCCCTTTTCACGACTGTCTTGGTGTATTTGGACCAATCTAGTTTGTTGTTGATGTGGACACCAAGGAGTTTGAAGCTCTCAACCTGCTCCACTACAGCCCCGTCGATGAGAATGGGGACGTGCGCGGTGCTCCTTTTCCTGTAGTCCACAATAATCTCCTTAGTCTTGGTTACGGTGAGGGATAGGTTGTTATTCTGGCACCACCCGGCCAGGTCTCTGAGCTCCTCCCTATAGGCTGTCTCGTCGTTGTCGGTGATCAGGCCTACCACTGTTGTGTCGTCAGCAAACCTAATGATGGTGTTGGAGTCGTGCCTGGCCATGCAGTCGTGGGTGAACAGGGAGTACAGGAGGGGACTGAGCACGCACCCCTGGGGAGCTCCAGTGTTGAGGATCAGCGTGTCAGATGTGTTGCTGACCACCTTCACCACCTGGGGGCGGCCTGTCAGGAAGTCCAGGATCCAGTTGCAGAGGAAGGTGTCTAGTCCCAGGTTCCTTGGCTTGGTGATGAGCTTTGAGGGTACTATGGTGTTGAACACTGAGCTGTACTTGTTACTTGTACATCAAGCTGACTCAAGCTACAGAAACAGTAGAATAGCCATTCTGGTTCAGACAAGGCTACTTTCTTTCTTCTCATTCTCCCTCTGTCTTCCTCATAGTCCTACAGTAGTAGACCCAGTGCTTACACATCAGGGCTCTCCAACCCTGTTCTTGGAGAACTAGTGCCTTGTCTTACTTTGCTAAACTGAATCATGTTTGTGTTATGGTTTTCTTCTGGTGAAAGAGAGGACCAAAATGCAGCGTGGTTATCTTTATACATCTTTAATGAAAGATGAAAAATGAACAATATACAAATACAAGAAACGTGAAAAAACCCAAAACAGCCCTATCTGGTGCAACACACAAACACAGAGACAGGTACAATCACCCACGAAATACTCAAAGAATATGGCTGCCTAAATATGGTTCCCAATCAGAGACAACGATAAACACCTGCCTCTGATTGAGAACCACTCTAGGCAACCATAGACTTACCTAGAATACTATACTAAACACAATCCCATAAACTACAAAACCCCTAGACAAATCAAACCACATAAATCACACATGTCACACCCTGGACGAACCAAAATAATAAAAAGAGAACACAGAATACTAAGACCAGGGCGTGACAGTTAGTTCTCCAGGAACATAGTTGGAGAGCCCTGCTATACAGCATCTAGCTGACTTTATTACCTTCTTTAACACAGGCCTCTATACAAACTTCCACCTTGTCAATGTGTTCTGGAAATGTTTTTCTGTCTATTTTCTCAATACATGTCTCAAAATATTATTTGTTTTTCTTCCACTCATTGAGCAGGTGAGGTGTTGAATATATCAGACTGAATTCAGAGCATTAGAACAATAACTACTTTGATTTTAAGTAATTGAGTAGTTTGGCTCTTTGAATGAAAGAGCCCAATTGATATAGCAGAAAGGAGAGTGATGGAAGGAAAAATATAGGTTTGAATGTTCTTCTGCTCTGCCTGATGGAAATGCATTAGCTTCAAGTGCGGAGAGACTCAGAGAGAGAGAGAGAGAGAAAGGCATAGAGAAATAGAAGGGGGTGTGTGAGGCGGAGAGAGAGCGAGAGAGAGAGAGAGAGAGAGAGAGAGAGAGAGAAAGGCATAGAGAAATAGAATGGGGGGTGAGGCAGAGAGAGAGAGAGAGAAAGGCATAGAGAAATAGAAGGGGGTGTGTGAGGCGGAGAGAGAGCGAGAGAGAGAGAGAGAGAGAGAGAGAGAGAGAGAGAGAGAGAGAGAGAGAGAGAGAGAAAGGCATAGAGAAATAGAATGGGGGGTGAGGCAGAGAGAGAGAGAGAGAAAGGCATAGAGAAATAGAAGGGGGTGTGTGAGGCGGAGAGAGAGCGAGAGAGAGAGAGAGAGAGAGAGAGAGAGAGAGAGAGAGAGAGAGAGAGAGAAAAGGCATAGAGAAATAGAATGGGGGGTGAGACAGAGAGAGAGAGAGGAGGGAGAGAGAGAGAGAGAGAGAGAGAGAGAGGCATAGAGAAATAGAAGGGGTGGGTGTGGCAGAGAGAGAGAGAGAGAGAGAGAGAGAGAGAGAGGCATAGAGAAATAGA